>NC_056739.1:1150787005-1150914505 GCF_019279795.1 Protopterus annectens
ACTTCTACTGCTGTATAATGGGCTTTTTTCATTACTTAATACAGCAAAGAAAAAAAGAATGCTTCCTTCAGTAGAATATAGGGAAAAGAAACAAATGACTTGCTGTCAAGTATAAGCACATCATTGCCAGTGATTAGAGTTTGTTTCACATGCCTGACTAAAACATACTTAGCACATTTTGTTTTCCTTTGGAGTGTTCCCCAGGCTCCACACCTTTCTAGTAATGTCCTTTGGGGTCTTTCCCCAGTCTCCACACCCAGGAGCGGCCTTACATCAACTGGTGCCCTAGGCAAAACAGCTCCATGACGTCCCCCACCACACTATCCGGTGCCCCCATCCTGGTCTGCCTACATCAAATAAATACTGGAAAAGCACTCCTGCTAGAACGGCACCCTAGGCGACCGCCTATTTACCCTATGCCTAGAGCCGGCTATGTCCACACCTTTCTAGTAATGTCCTTTGGGGTCTTTCCCCAGGCTCCACACTTCTCTAATAATTTTTTTAAAGACTTTCCCCAGGCTCAACACAATATTCTTTACAGTCTTTCTCCAAGTTTCTGTTGCACTGTAGAACTAACTTTTTCTCCAGGCTGGTAATACTTGCTAACAAACAAAGAGGGTTTTCCCAAATGCTAGTCTCCTGCGTACAGAAGTTCCTAGGAGGTACTTCTTCAAGCCTCCTCATGACTCCAAAAGAGGATTCTATTTTGCTAATCCCAAAAGGTGCTCTTAAATTCTGAGAACAGCTGCTTTCTGTCAGTTATCATACGAAGAGTTGTGTCCCATGTAAGACATTGCTTAAATCTTAAGTCAGCAGAGGAAAGCAGGGGGCATGTGCTCACCGCATCTGCATAGCAAGACTGGTTTACTGATGTCTTTCTTCTGCTTGGTAGGAAGAGTTGCATTCTAGAGATGTAGGGAGCTGTATCCACTGCCATAAACTGCTCCTTCACACTGTAATTGCAGTGTCACAGTGTGAGACCAGGGGTCAGTGTATGTCTGCTTTTGGGAATGCAAATGAGGCTTGAAACAGTTGTAATTAGAAGTTATGCAGAACAGTTACTAAATTGTATAATGACCTCTCTAAAGCATATTTCTGCAAATACAGAGTCTATTCTCCTTGTATTTAATTCAACATGGTACATTTTCTGTGTCACATGATGCTTTATGTCATCAGACCAAATGCAGCAAGGGCATTTCATGTGACATTATAATCCAAGCAAGAACTTTCAGTAGTACATTTTTTTGTGATCTCAATGGTTCTGTTACAACAGTACTTGTTTGCACATTGGAACAAATACAATCTAAATATATTAAGTGCATCTATGTAAATCCTAGCTTTATTATTTTCAGAGTTGTCACGGTCCCTCAGAAAATCATATGAACGCAGTGCTAGCATACTTAACAAGGCAGGGAATCTTTAAGAAGTAAGAGAAATGTCAACAACCAGAAGGTATTACACCTCCACCCTGCAGGCTGGATCAACAAACTGGTCTAGCGAACGGTGTAACCTAAAATAATTACAATTATACAACGACCCCCCCCCATTAATATTCAAAAAATGTGCATGCTGATTGGTCAGTGTGCATGTTGTAAATCAGAGTTATAGTAATGGAAAAAGGTCCAGTCGCCGGACTTTTTCCATTACTATAACTCTTTTTTTATAGCAACGGAGAACACAAGATCTCCGTTGCTTCACACTGTCTCGCTAAGAATCTCTGTTGCTTTTTTTAATGCTGTCTCGCTATGTTAAACTAATTTAACATAGCGAGACAGTTTGTAAAAAGCAATGGAGATCTTGCTTTCTCTGTTGCTTTTGCCCACAGCTCTAATGTACTGCGTAGGCATACGCATGCGCAGTACATCAGAACTGCCGCAGAATACCAGACAGCTGCGGAAGGCCAGCAAGGAGGCATTATACAATGCCATTATTTAAGAAAATTAATTATTTTTTTTCTTAAATAATGTCATTGTATAATAGCAATAACCCACTTCTGGATGTGGGTAATGCTGGATTTACCCACGGTGGGTAAATCCAACATTAGCCACACCCATGCGTGGGTTATTGCTATAATATCCCCATTATCTACCGCAATGGTAGTTTTCTGCTGCCAGTTGAACACATGGCTGTAACAAGATACCAGGTGGTGCTGATCACAGACAAAACCCATGGCACTCTGCCATTAGCTGAAAACAAAGCAAACAGTTATTAAAGCCTGCAGGTCTTCTATTTCAGATCCATCAGTCATACCAAGTACTGCTTACTCAAAAGAAATGTTTAAAAGGGCAATTCATGGTCTGCCCAGTTAGCGAAAAATTAATCAGAAGGAAAAGCAATTATGTTATTCATAAAGAGAAACAAAAGAGGAAATATGTTTCAAAAGAGGTTTATGTGCATATCAAGGACAAGTTATCATGACATATTACAAAATATCTTTAAGTGAAATAATGCAGTGAACATGAGAAACAAGTTGCAGTTTAGATCTTTCCTACATATGTTCAACAGATTGCAGTTTTAATCCAGTCTGAGACAAATCTGTGGGTAATATAAGCATGTGTGAATACTGATGAAAAGCAACCACCTCTAGATAATAGAAAATCATTAGAGAACTGATTAATAAAAAGTTAATTTAGTGTTTTATTTATTTTTTGCTGTAAAAAGCCATTCTATAAATATAATTCTGAAATGCCTGTAGATCTGACTGTTACATTTATCTCATGCAGTCTAATAATATGTCTACAACAATGCCTTAAGTCACTACAAGATATGTTGTGTTGCAGTGACTTGTCTGCATTAGTCAGTTTCAGTTATACATTGTACTACAGTAAGATGTTTCCATCTGTGGCCATCTGCGGCCATAAGTCAGTTACCTCTCAACTGTCCCTGATTTTCAGGGACGTCCCTGATTTTGACTTAAATTTTAACTCTGTCCCTCTTAATCCCTCCTAAAACTAGTGACTTTTGGAGGAAAGGTGGTCAATTACACTTAATGACTAATGACAATAATTAACAGTTATAAACTTCTTTTACCTCAGAAAATGTGTATTAATTCATATGCTCTGATTCTGTCAATATTTCAAGTTAATAGCACTAATATTTTAAAAGTGTCCCTGATTGTCCCTGATTTTTTCTTGACTTGTCCCTGATTCTTTTGAAATTTGTCCCCAATTGGTTGAGAGGTCATACACTGCAATGCAGTAAGTTGTTTCTAGTTGTGGCTGTAAGCCAGTGATAGTTATAAAATTTGTTATAAAGATGTGTCTCCGGCTGTGGCAATAATGTAGTGCCAGTTATTCACTGCAATGTCTTAAATTATCTTTGGTGTGTCACAAGCCATTGCCACCTGTACAGTGTACTGCAATAATGTCTCCTGTTGCAGTACACTGTACAGCTGTACAGTGTACTGCAATGTCTCCTGTTGCTTTGTCCACAGGTTCATGCTGATTTCATAAAGCAGTGGAATTTGTTAAAAGATTGTACAATTTGTCTGCAGCCGTCACCATAAGCCTGTGCCAATAATGAAAGTGCAGTGCAGTAAGTTATTTCAGCTGTGACCATTAGCCAGCACCACAACTTTATAAGGCAGTGCAGGAAGTGTCTCAAGCTACAATCATAAGCCATAGTCAGAATGATCTTGTACTGGAATAATCAGAATGTCACTGTGTTGTAAGTTATAATCGGTTTTATCACTGTGTAATACATTGTCTGCTTCTATATATATATATAGGCAGATAGATAAATAGATATAGGGATAGATAGATAAATATATAGGTAGATAGATAGATAGATAGATAGATAGATAGATAGATGGATTTTAGTTAACTATTTAAGCCCACTTGGCTCAAATCTCTTTTTAGAAATAACCAAGTGGCACTGTTAAAACTAACTGCTGACTCAGGGTCATACATTATATAAGTGGTGCTTGAGGAAATCAAACTAAAAACTAAATGATGAAGCTCTTAGGAAGCTCGGAATATTACAGCAAATCAAAACCTGTTGTGTCAGACCGAATAAAAAGAGACAAGGATCTTAACCAAGTTATCTACAGAAAAGTAGTTATCATCAGCTGTATGGGGACTCGTGTTAACAAAAAGAGGGTTTTGGAAAGAAAGTGAGGAACTGATGTGTTTTTTTAAAGACTAATGTGTATATAAATTTAACAAAATCTGATTAAACATTTGTTGACACAGTTATATACACATAAATTGCATTATCCCAGAAACATGTCATGAGTCCAGTTTCACACTATAACTTTATAGTTTTAAGTTTAAGTGTAAAACAACCATGTCACATTTTCATTTCACAAAATCCCAAAATAAAGACCACTGGGCAGCCTTAAAAAGACAACACTACATAAACAAAAATTGTTGCTGAACAATTTAAATGCTCCAATGGCTTGTGCACATTTTGAACAGTGACTCATGCAGTTTTAGCCTTCCCTATCTGAGAAGCAAAAAAAAAAAAAAAAAAATCTCAACAAAAGCTCTATTACTAGGTTAAAATCGTCCTGCCTATCCATGCAGCAGTAAATAACTATCACTTAGGATTGTTACATTAAACCTAAATGCTGAGCCAACTTACCTGAATCCAGATGTTTATCTGAGCACTGTAGACATATTACAGGATGTAACCACTGAAAAGTCTGAACCAGATACAGACTATCATATAAGTGAGACACAGGTTGCTACCTCAGGGAGCCTTGTTCAGTGTTGCTTGCATGATACAATGGTTTCGCTGTTACATGTGACAATAAACTTGGCACTAAACCTGGGCTGGATGGCGCTGACATATTGTATCTCTGACAACGGAACTCTGCCTTTCAAATGGCTCCAACTGTCAGTAGTTATAACCAAGAACTGGTTACCTACAGATATGAAAGCCCAGACCTATAAGGTGTCACATGACAGTGTTTGTGACAGGTGCAAACTACTCAAAGAAGGGCTCATTGGTACAACATTTGTTGATTTCAGAAAAGTATTTGATAGCATTAACTGACATCCTGTTACATCTACTCAAAATTTGTAAACAAAAACTTACAAATCACATCAACCAAAAAAAATGTGAAACGTTATATACCTGGTTCATTCAAAATTGCCGAAATAGCAGGCTATTCAGAATGAAAAAACTTTCATCCAAAACTGTATAAGTAAAATAAGCAAAGATGTTCCTTATAGGTTCTGCCCCAGGACCCCTCTTCCTGTCCTCAGCGTTCATCACCCATGTAACAGTCACTATGCTCCACAACTATTAATGCAACATAGAACCACACCATCATCCTAACTAATGGTACTTCGCACAGTGACTGCCCAGAACAAGCAGTATTCACACAGAAGTACAAGGGTGGAAAGAAAGTAATTTGTATTTGACTAAAATGTAATTTCTTCAAATGAGCACTGTAACTGTTCTTTCCTTAAGGTGCAGTAACCTCAGAATTGACTATTCTCATTTTGGGAGAGCAGGGAGCAAAGTACAATGCATGGGGAATTTGAGGGGGGTCTGCTCCCCGTGCTCTCCACACAGAAAATGTCTGGTTTCAGAAGATCAGATGACTGTCAATCCTGTTGTTTTCAACTGGTACAGTTTTTTTTTTTTTTTTGGAAGCAGGGCAAGGTTCAAAGCATATATTATGATAGGAAGCTGTGATTCACACACACTGCAGTCTGACCACAGCAACATTAAAATTAAATAAAATGTATGCTTATTTGTACACCCAAAAGAATTAAATACTGCAACAAATTATCTAAGCTGCACAAAGTCTTAGAATAGATTCAGCAATTCCATTATCTTGGTAGATTGGTAGAATGCACAGTCTCCTTTTGACTCCTACTATTAAAACAACAGTCAATGCCACTCAAAGACTAAAAATGAAGTATATTTTTTTTCCGATTTTGTTGGCACTATGACCCAGAAGGATGGATCTCTATGACCCTGAAGACACAGGTTCAAACAGGCACGTGGACGCGGGAGAAGCCAGCTAGAAAAGGAAAGGAGTGAAGACGGATAACCCCCTTGTCTCTCCAAGCAGGAAAGTAGAGGGGCGTATTGCAGGGCATGTCTCCCATTAATAAGTCTCCAGTAAAGACCAGGGACTTAACATGAGCTGTCAGCTTCTGATCAGATGGCAAGCGGCAAGAATGCCTGAGGTGCTATGTCCCTTGTGGTCATAAGTGATGGCCTCTACATTGTACCTACTGTAGTCCTCTCGTGTTTACACTGCATACGTGAGAGTATGTTAGGGCTAGGAAAAGAACAAAAATCAGATGGCTGCCTATGTGACAGTTTTATCACAACCAACTCTTTCCTGGCAGGGAATGAAAGAGTGGAGTCACAGTGATTACCCCCCCCTCAAAAAAAATGAATAAATAAGCAAATGAACAAATATGTCAGGCTTCTGTTAGTGGAGTGAGTATAGATAATACACAGATAAAAAATAAATCTAGCCTAAATAGATAACAGATGACCATTATATATGAAAGACCTACTTTCAAACATATGACAGTTGTCTCCCTGTCTTCACAGACTACAGGAATAAAGCCCTAACTGTGAGACTGATGACTTGGGTTCAGTTAGCAGCACAGGTTCTGGCAGACCTTGGGGGAGGGGGAGGGGGATGGGAGAGAATAGCCAACATCAGCTTATCTATCCAAAGGAGGGGGCAGTATGGTTCACTGCTTGGCTTACACCAACTGTAGAGTAGTTGAACGGGCTGCACTCACTCTGTGCTGCACTAAACAAGGAGTTACCACATGAGCTTACACACGTCCTCTGCAAGCAGCAACTGGAGAAGTCACAGGGAGGAAGCTAGATGACAGACTCTGCAGAGTCTCAGACAGATGGTTCCCCATGTCCCACCTCTTAGATCCTCTGGGAATAAATGGGCTAATATCATTCCTGCACCAAGCAAGCAATGCTGATAGGGCCCTCACCTCAGTCAAGGAAAGAAAGGTGCTTGGCACTCATTATCATAGAAGAACAAATGGCCTCATTAGGTGGTGGAGCAGGTAGCCTGAAGTGAATATGGGGAGGGGAATTATAAGCACCTGTATCTCTTGGAAAGGCTTTCTGGCCTTCCAGCTGACTTTAAAGCAACCTTTCTATTTGGCATCCTCATACATAAGCTATCCTGAACATTATCCACCATGTCGCTATAAAATGAATCTTTTCCTTACTGTCATCTTCATTCACACGAGTAACGCCATACTACTAAAAAAACCTCTACCTTGTTTCAGACTTCAACAGGTGTTTGACAAATGTTGCACCATGTACCTGAACTTATTGCAACATCGGAATCTTTACACAATCACACAGCAATCAAAATCTCACTTCAGAATAATGTATTCCCCTGAATACAGACTGCCAGTACAAATGAATACATGAATTATAAAAGCCATTTTCCACATAGTATACACACGTAGTTAAAACAGAAAGCCACACTCAGATCTATTCACACTCAGATATGAACCAAGCAAACATGCTAAATGTTCTAGCTACTAACTACTCTAAAGACAACACTGTATATCATTTTGTTAATCTTTCTCAGAGAACAAAAGTATCTTGCCTAGCTTTAATTAATTGAAGACTTTTGGCATATCTAATGACAGTATATGTCAGGTATCGTATGTGCTGTCATTAATTGGTTTTTTGTTTTTCTCCTCTTGGTTACCATCACCGTTATCACCTCCCAACTGATCCATTCATTCCCCCCGGAGGACAGACTTGAACCTGGGGACTCACAATTCCCTGTGCTCTCTATATGCTCTGGCCTACTAACTCTAGACAAGAAGAGAGTCTTATGATTGATTTGTTCCCTGCCTAAGGGAGTCTTCCCTACAAATGGAACAGAGCCTAGCCCCATCCACCCCCAGGGTGAGAACTGAATGGACCATTCATTCATTGGATATGGGAACATTGGTCCTGGATCTCATCTGGAGGTGAAATTCAAGAGGCAGGGAACAGGCTAGTACATCAGTCAGGCAGATCAAGATATAACCATCCCTCATGGCAGCATTGGAAGTTTTGCTGTCACTGCATGACAGGGAATCTATCCACACTACTTTCACAGTTGTACCTGGAAGGCACAGCTTCGAGCTATAGTAGAAGCAGTGGTATATTCATTGCTGCTGGTGATACATCTACTATCCAGCAGATGTAACAAAGCAGCAGGTTTATACCGCCACCCTCCCCCGTGTTGACTACTCACCCCATCCTCTCCACCTGGACCATCCAGCATCCATGTTGCTAATTGAATTAAAGCTAGCTGGGATGTAGTCAGGGCATTATCCCTCTATGCCATAAGATTAGCAGTGAGCAGTTGTGTTGACCTATTTTTTGTGTGGCTTGTACATTATTCTGCCCGAAGGCTTATTTTAGCAACAATCCATGAATGGCTGTGTGTAATGCTGAGTTTACCCATGGCTGGAGTGGTCTTATCATGAGAGTAAAGCCCAAGTGATCAAACAAATAAGACAGCTGTGAGTAAACCTAGCATTACTGACACCCAGTTTGGGATTATTGCAATTATATGCTACCATCATAAAAAAAAGAAACTGCTCTACTTTTTAAATAATGGCATTTCATCTCCAAACTTCTGTTTCCCTCTTTCCTCTGCAACTTGTGACACCTTCCTATCGTACTGCATAAGCATTGGACAAGTACATGTCAATGCCTGCACAGTACACAGCTTGTACCACTCTTTTTCCTTTTTTGGGAGTCAACAGTATTCCCATGTGCCACTGTTTACATGAGAATGCTTGCAGTCTCCTGACATCCTGGTGGAGAGCCAGGTGTATTTTTTAAAATATTTTAGGTATTTTAGGACTCACTCAGTTCCTTGTGTTTTTTTTTTTTATGTTTGCCTTTGGGAAGGGTGGAAGGTGTCTTCCATGTTCTGACAGCTGAGATCAGGATGGCTGTCATTATTTGCATATAATAGCTTCAGCTGCCCAATCTTATTCCTGTTGGCAATGCCGGATTTACACTGGGTGATCTGACTGCTCTGTGCAATCAGTGTGCATACTAATTGAATATACATTAGTGTTCATTGTATAATAATGTATGTCAGGCTACTGAACTGTTTCCCAACTACAGTTTTGTTCTGTTTTTTTCTTTGTACAGCCTTGTCATCAACATATCACCCAATAAACATGTGCAAAGAAAGGCAACAGTAATAATTTGAAATACAAACAGGAGCCAGAAAGCCAAGCAGAATGACTGGATTAAGGCAAGGAACTACAATTAAGTTTCTTTCTGTAGTCTTGGGTTTCATTTCCTGTCACCATCTGCCTAATTAGTGATTTTGTACAAGTCACCTGACAGTACTCCCAGGTTGCCACTGAAGAGGCAGTTGTCTCTGCTTGGTTTACCGGGTTAAACAAACTAAATGTAGTGATGGCAGATGAAAGATTCAACAGAACATCAGTATAGGGAAAACAGAGCTCCCTGTCTCTTACTAAGGTGTTGTAAATACTTAATCAGTGCTCCTCTCTGTTCCTCAATGCTACAATCAGGTACAACAGGAGTCAAATGTAAAAGTAAAGCAGCCATTAGTGTTGAAATAACTAAGAAAGAGAAAACACCAGAAAGAAATGCATGGCGGGTAGTCAGCCTCAGCAGGGTTTTGTATGTCATTTAAACATCTTCACACCTAAGAGATCTTTTTCTGAGGTGAAATACTTGGGCTGAAAAACAAAATTGTTCACATCCTGGTTCCATTTCTATTACTTTTCTTAATCTCTGTGCCACTGATTTTATACTTCTACGTATTTCTTAATGGTCAACTAAGGTAAACTATTGTTAGGAGCCATTTTATTTTTTATTTATTTTATTTGTTAATCAGGTAAACCCACTAGTGACAAATGTTTCAACTCAGGGATTGCTGAAGAACACTGTCTGGTTTTGCTCAAATTAACAAAGAAGAAGCATTTTCTTGTAAAGTTGCAGCAAGAATATTCAAGTTAGGCTACTGTTAACAGAGACAGATAATGCACGAATCTGTTTTCAACCTCTGGAATTTTAGAATCTTCTGGCATGATTAAGTCCCTTAAAATCTCTTGTTCTGTTTTACCATTTACTGCGAGTAAAAAAAGCAACATAAGGGTGGAAATGGCATTCCAAATTTACAGTTAAACATCAGGCATTAACAAAGTCTTAGAAAAACTGCAGCCATATTATCACCGTACTTGCTATTACAAATACTATTCTCTTGACACGGCAACTATCTTCCAGCTGGTGACATGGAAGGCTCAAGTATGACAATAGACAGTTATTAACTGGTCCCATTAGGGACCTGATGACTTCTCATGGACAAAGGGATGAGAATGCATGCCCAGCAAAAGAAATGCTTTATTGTTAGGATCTGGACATTATGATGACAGGATGCAGAAAAAAAAAAAAAACTAAGACATATACCAGCACATGACATCAGAATATTATTGAATATCCTCTCTTCGACTAAAGGGAAATCTGGAATAGGAAAGAAGAAAACTGTCTCCCTGGTGATCAAGATGACAACTGTCAGTCATATCCTTTACTCACTCCTCTTACACTACTACTGTGGGAAAGCAAACACTGCCCCCTCCAGGCAGCACTAAGGAATAGACAGAGAGAAATTCCTCATTAAGGGAAGATCCTGCCCAGACAAAAGATCATGTTATGAGTAGGAACATCACCAGAGCAAATTAATATATTTTGCTAGAATTTGGGGGTTATTTGAAAATAGCTCAGAAAATGCCTTCTATACAATGTACTGTGTATTTCTTCCTCTTTTCTGCAGTAAGCAAGTCTGACACAGACTCCCTGCTGTATGTATGTAACCTTACTTGTATCACGTGTGCAAGTTAACAGTGTCTCAATAATCTCACTTCCCAAAAACTGAATTCAGCTATACTAAGCTACACGATCACAGTCTGCCAGACTGATATTAACTAAGTATTCAATCCTGCCACAATTAGCATCTTCTAATAAATCAAGTACCTTAAACATCCCTCACTCATGAGTCTTACTCATTTTCTTTTTTTTTTTCAATAATAAGTCTTTATTCTTTTCCAAATGTGAAAACAATACCACAACATATTTACAATATATACATGAATGCTTCCAACAGTTACATCAAGTCATTATACATTATAATAAACTTCTAGATGGGTATTAAATGAAGAGCAAATAAAAATCTAGTATCAATGTAAGGCTTATCTATACTAAGCTTCATATTTAGTATGTACTTCCCGGAGAAAAGTGGATTGGAACCTTAAACTAACACAATATTAAAGATTTGCTCCCATATTTTTGTGTTATTTATACTTTTCTAATGATCTTTAATTAGTAATTTATGGGCTAAGATATGTTTTATCGCTACACTCTTAAAGTTTTCCCATGAAGTCTGGGATGGATTCAGCCAATTTGTAGCTATATACAGCTTCATTAACAGGAAAATATTTATGAGTATGATCCTTTGGGATCTATCCAAATTAATCGGTAGAATATGAAGAATCATAAACTCCCAAGAAAGTGTAGACTGTTGGTATCCCATTTTTTGTAATTGAATTTTTAAAGAATTCCAAAGTTTGAAAATACATTTACAACTCCAGAACATGTATAAAAGGTCAGCCGTTTGATCTATACAATATGGGCATTTAGGTGAGTTTTTAGAGTTAAATTTATATAGAGTGAGACGAGTGTAATACGTGTTATTAAATATCATCAACTGAGTAAATAATAACTTTTGAAGAGATACTGATTTTAAGGTTAAATTAATTGCTTTCACTATTTTATTATCTTCAGTCGTTAACAATTTCTCCTTTCAGTATTTGGATAAAAGTATTTGGTTATTATATTTCACATCTTTTATCAAATTATATGAAGTCGTTATATATTTACAGTCCTTCGTAAGAGTTTGCCATAAGTTTAGGCAAATGTTTAAATCTTCTTCTTTAATTTTAAAATTACTATTACTAAAAAAACTTATTGCTAGATCCTTTAACTGTCTCATTATAATTAAATACGAGTTAGGGAGATTCATCTCTCTTAACATGTCGTGTATTGAGATACCAAGGAAGGGATATAAATCAAGTATGGTTAAGTCAGTTATAAGTGTGAATTTTTTAAGATCTATCAGCTGATTACCAATTTTCAAATTCGGGTTCTTATGAAATGGTTGAAAAGTCATCATATATTGTAAAAGATTTAATGAGTTAAATAGACTTTGTATTAATATTATATATACTTTGATATGTTCCATCAGAGCGTACATTTTAAGAGTATCTTTATTTAAAAAAGGTAATGCCTTACAATTAATCCCCAGTCCAGCAACATGTTTATAATTCAGAATCAATCACTTGGGTGACCATTTAGGACTAGACCTATCAAAGTTAACCACTCTTAGAATTCTATTAGCATTTATTATTAAGTAATATGCTTCAAAATTCGGTAACTCTAAACCACCCCTGTTTTTCGGAGTCATCAGTTTATCATAGGATATCCTAGTTTTTCTAGGTTCCCATACAAATTTACCTAATTCCGTATGAAGTTGTTTGAAGAATTTCCTAGAAATTTGGACTTGAGTAGCTCTAAAGAAATATAATATTCTGGGAAGTATGTTCATTTTAATAATTGAGGTCTTTGCCATTATTTGGTAATTTCAAATTATTCCATCTTTTTAAATCAGACACTATATGCTCCCAAAGTAACTGAACATTTTTCACATAAAAGTCTCTGTTGTCTGTTGAAAAAACAATATCCAAATATTTTATTTTTTCTTTGGATTTTACCTGGCCTACCAATGGTAAAAGTGAAAAGGGTGTAAGTGTCTTTAAAGGAAATAACTTAGTTTTTCTAAAATTTATTTTGTAATTAGATATTTTTGCAAAGTCATCCACTGCTTTTAATATTTTCTTGGTATCTGAAACAGGTGTCGTACAGTAAATGTTTAGATCATCCGCAAAAGCAGCCATGGAAATTTTCGTACCATATATTATTGGGGCATTGTGATAGATATTTTGTTTGATATGTAGAAATAATGGTTCTAAATATAGATTGAATAATACAGGAGATAACGGACATCCTTGACGGGTACCATTGAGTCTTACTCATTTTCAAACATTAACATAAAAGGTATCCTCAGTATAAGACATGCTTTATCCAAAATAATTGTTTGATACAAGTACACACCAACACTGGGGGGGGGGCTGCATGTCCACATCCTATATTATTTAACATAATCACCTTGGAGGATGCCATTGCTAAGAGAAAAGTCAAATGCCTGTTTTTTTTTTCATGTGCACATACATACACTCACATTCACATAAACAGATATGCCTGGCAAATACGGCCATGTTACTCAGTCTGTACACCTCAGCTATCAGACAGTGCTCAAATGAATGAATAACTTCAAAACTAATAGACACACAAAAAAATATTTCATCTAGTTGCTATCAGATGAAGAAGGCGGAATTGCGGCTGACACCAAAAACAACCTCAAAGCCTTCTATAGCTATATCAAGAACTTCAAAGGCAATACACAGATTTGTTCCGAGTTATTGCACAATAGTGCCTCCTATACCAAGCCAGCTGATATAGCCAACATACTGGCAGACAGATTCAGTGCCAACTTTACTCCATCTCCCCCCAAAGGCCCTATCACAATACCAGAAGAAACCCTGGTACCCACCATTTCTGAGCACAGGTAAAAGCTGTATTGTCCAAAGCCAAGAATACAGCATCCATGGGACCTGATAATATCCCTGACTGCATCCTACATGAACTACAAAATGAACTGGCACCACACCTGTGTGCCCTGTTCAATCACAGCCTTACCTCAGGCTTTGTCCCTAATGGATGGCGCATTGCTACAGTCAGGTCTATATTAGAAGATCAACTGTTTAGGTGATTGAACACCTAAACATCGATCTTCTAATATTGAACTGCACAATGTCGAACGTCCCAGAGAAACACGTCCCTCAGCCACAACACAAAAAATATTACTTTACATCTAACTAAAGTGGGGGGCTTCACCCCCCACACCCCCTGACATGGGAGTTGTGCACCCCACACCCCCGCTAACTAAATATACCATGTCCAAGATCGCTCAACGGTAAGGAAATAGCAAACTCTGGTGAATGGCCGAGGGAAATCTTTCCCTGCGTTAAATCAGCTGTTCACCGTTTTTTTTTGCTTTCGATATTAGAAGATCGATGTTTAGGAGTTCGATCACCTAAACAGTCAGTCTTCTAGTATAGACCCACTACAGTCATCCCTCTCCACAAAGGGCGAGCAACTGCAGACCCTGGGAACTACTGCCCCATTAGCCTGACGAGTCTGGTATGCAAAGCTATGGAGCGCATCATCATGGACCTGCTCAACAAAGATATAGGCAATCTCCAAACTTTTGACCCCACAGAGTTTGGCTTTATCAAGGGGAGATCCTGCCTGCTGAACCTGGTTGACTTCTTTGAGGCAGTCACTAAGGCTGTGGATGATGGTAAGGCAGTGGGTGCAGACAGCCTACCTCGACCTGGCCAAGGCCTTTGATAATATTACCCACTTGGGTATCATTGATAAACTCACCAAACTAGGTATAAATCCTTATATCACTAGGTGGGTTGCAAATTGGTTCACAGAGAGGACCCATTGCAAAAAGCAATGACTGCAGCCAGGCATTTGGTAAAAACTCTGGGAGCAGTAGATAAGCCAAAGGGCAGTGCAGAGAATTGGAAGTGCCTGTTCCCCGCCCTTAAGCGAAGGAACTGCCTGCAGCTTTCCCTTATTGGGACGTGCAGATAAGGTTCTTTGAGATCCAAAGTCACCAGCCAGGAATCCTTGGCCAGCATTGGCAGCAACTGCTGAAGAGTGAGCATTTTGAATTTGGGAATTACCAAAAATGTGTTTAGAATAGACAAATCCAGAATAGGGTGCCAGGTGCCCCCTTTTTTGGGAACCAGGAAAAGTCTTGAGTAGAAACCCTGGCCTATCTGTAGTGCAGGGTCTGGCTCTGTTGCTCCCAGGTTTAGTAAAGAAGAAATTGTTTTTCTGCTTCTGTCCTTTGATTTGGGGGGATATCTGGGTATCCTTGGTGGACAGGGAAGGTGTGAAAGGAGAACTTGTAGCCTTGGGATACTATTTTGAGCACCCATTTGTCATCTGTGATGGTGAGCCAGACGTTTGCAAACATGGCTAACCTTCCCCCCAAAGAAATCCCTGGGCCCGCAGAGGCAGGCAGGGGAAGGCCGGAGTCATTGGGAATGCTTGCTTAGAACTCCCCGATTTTGAAAAGGAAGCCTGCCAATGCTTAGCCTTTTGAGGGGTGGAAGTCTGTCCCCTAGAAGACCTGTAACCCCTAGACCTAGTGTGAATCTGTTTACTAGGGTCAGGAAAAGTCCAATTCTTAGAAGGGTAATGTCTACTAAAACAAGGAGGCTGAACTTGCAGAAATTCTTTAACAGTTTACATAGATTTGGCCTTATCCTCCAACTTTTTCAACATCTCTTCTGATTTGCTACCAAAATGATTGTTCTTGTGCAAAGGCACATCCAGTAATTTAGATTTGACAGGTTCAGAAAGGGGTTGTTCCCTGAACCAAGCATGTCTTCTAATAACAGGACCAGTGGCTGCTGCCCTGCAAGAAGCCTCCAAAGTGTCGAAACCACAATGTAGAGAATGTTTAGTGACAAGAGTGGCAGAATTCAATAAATCATGCACGTCCTTACTCTCCATCAGGGGAGGAACACCAGCAATTCTAGCCTTAATAGCCTCCAAAGTATGCTGCTGATACTTACGCATATGAAAAAGACAATTAGCAGACCTAATAGCCAGGGTGGAGGAAGTATAAACCTTTTTACCCCATCTATCCAAGGCCGTAGATTCCCTGTCAGATGGAACAGGATTTTTAGCAACCGTGGCTTTAACACCCTTAGGGCCCTGAGAAATAATCTCTGGATCAGCAGTAGGTTTCTTGAAAAGGAACTGATGAGAATCAGGAACTAATACCTGTCGGGCTTTCTGGGAGCAGGAGGAACAGAATTAGGAGTCAATAAATTCTCCATGAAAACATCAACAACTTCCAAAACCAGACGGATTGCCAAACTCTTATGCTGTGGCAAATCCAAGAATTCCCTAATCCGTTTCTTAGACTGAGGGTAGTCTTGAATTTCCCATTTGAAATGCTCCCTAAGAGTATTCAGAGTATCTCCAAAAGAAGCATCTTCTGGAGGGGAGGCAGAAGGGAGTCTTCTGCATCAGAAGCCTCAAAACCAGAAAAAAGTGGAGAGTTTCCCTCTTCATCAGCAGAGTTGCTGGAAACCTCAGAGTCTGAGGCAGAGAAAGCTTCTGGGGACAATTCCCTAATCCTTTTAGAAGGAGGTGGCTGAGATCCCTTGATAAGGGTCAAGAGATCACTAGCCATTTTAACCATCTGAGTCTGAGGCATTTGAGGGGAGGCCGATGCCTGCCTAGGGTAGATTTTCGGCAGGATGGCCTGCTAGAAAGTCGGAGGGACTTGGGAGGCCTAGCCACCGCAGAAGTCTGAATTAAGGTTGTCGGTCTGGATCTGGTCTCCGGGCGGAGAAAAGAGGCCTCAGAAGCTGGCGCCTGCTTAGTGGCTCTGGATCCATCAGAGGCAGAGACTGGCAGAGGGTCAGAAGACGAAGTGGAAGCCTGCAGTATGGAGGACTCAGAAAAGGTTTCCGCAGAGGCCTGCTGCTGAACATCTGCAGACTGCAGGGACAAAGAAAGCACCTCACTGACTACCTCTGGGCTGACAACCAACTTAACAGGGATGTCGGCGGTTAATTTAACCCTAAGCCTGTCACGGTCCTTATCCTTGCGCTCCTTAGGAACATCTGAAGTCGGGAGATCAGAAGACGCCATACCGATGAACTTAGGCCAGACTCCGAAATGCTTGAACAAGATCCTAGCTCTACGGCGTATGTTATGCGGGTTGAAAGAAGCACAGAGAAGACAGTTAGGGATGTCGTGCTCAAGGCCCAAACTAGTAATACAATAGGAGTGAAAATGACACCAAAAACAACCTCAAAGCCTTCTATAGCTATATCAAGAACTTCAAAGGCAATACACAGATTTGTTCCGAGTTATTGCACAATAGTGCCTCCTATACCAAGCCAGCTGATATAGCCAACATACTGGCAGACAGATTCAGTGCCAACTTTACTCCATCTCCCCCCAAAGGCCCTATCACAATACCAGAAGAAACCCTGGTACCCACCATTTCTGAGCACAGGTAAAAGCTGTATTGTCCAAAGCCAAGAATACAGCATCCATGGGACCTGATAATATCCCTGACTGCATCCTACATGAACTACAAAATGAACTGGCACCACACCTGTGTGCCCTGTTCAATCACAGCCTTACCTCAGGCTTTGTCCCTAATGGATGGCGCATTGCTACAGTCAGGTCTATATTAGAAGATCAACTGTTTAGGTGATTGAACACCTAAACATCGATCTTCTAATATTGAACTGCACAATGTCGAACGTCCCAGAGAAACACGTCCCTCAGCCACAACACAAAAAATATTACTTTACATCTAACTAAAGTGGGGGGCTTCACCCCCCACACCCCCTGACATGGGAGTTGTGCACCCCACACCCCCACTAACTAAATATACCATGTCCAAGATCGCTCAACGGTAAGGAAATAGCAAACTCTGGTGAATGGCGGAAATCTTTCCCTGCGTTAAATCAGCTGTTCACCGTTTTTTTTTGCTTTCGATATTAGAAGATCGATGTTTAGGAGTTTGATCACCTAAACAGTCAGTCTTCTAGTATAGACCCACTACAGTCATCCCTCTCCACAAAGGGCGAGCAACTGCAGACCCTGGGAACTACTGCCCCATTAGCCTGACGAGTCTGGTATGCAAAGCTATGGAGCGCATCATCATGGACCTGCTCAACAAAGATATAGGCAATCTCCAAACTTTTGACCCCACAGAGTTTGGCTTTATCAAGGGGAGATCCTGCCTGCTGAACCTGGTTGACTTCTTTGAGGCAGTCACTAAGGCTGTGGATGATGGTAAGGCAGTGGGTGCAGACAGCCTACCTCGACCTGGCCAAGGCCTTTGATAACATTACCCACTTGGGTATCATTGATAAACTCACCAAACTAGGTATAAATCCTTATATCACTAGGTGGGTTGCAAATTGGTTCACAGAGAGGACCCACAGAATGAAAGTTGCGGACTCCTAGTCAGACTATCGACCAGTCATGAGTGGAGTCCCGCAAGGCTCGATCCTGAGCCCTCTGCTGTTTGGCATCTACTTATCAGAAGTTCAGGCCAACACAGTGGGACTCTGACTGATGAAGTTCACTGATGACTGCAAGCTAGGAGTCATTATCAACTCCCCAAGTGATGTAGACATCCTACAAAAGGGCCTCTCTGAGACCACTGACTGGTGTCAGAACCATGGCCTTAAGCTTAATTCCAAAAAATGCGTTATATCATTCTCTTAAGAAAAGACTTAGCGTCCATGATTTACCACATTGATGGGAGCCCACTACACACTGAAGGGGTGATAAGAGACCTGGGCACCCAGACTGACAGCCATCTCACCTTTGACGACCACATTGCCACTGTGGTCAGAAGGTCCTTCTACATGGCACATCTTATAACTAAAGGGTTCGCATTCAAAAAGAAAGAGGTTATCATCCCTCTCTACTCATCCCTTATTAGACCAGTCATCAGATATAACATACCATTTGGCATGTACCTGACCAGACACCTACAACAACTGTAGAGACCACAAAAGTACCTAAAAAAAGGATCCTAGGCCTTAAACACGTGTCCTACATGGACAGACTCAATAAATTTCAGCTGTACACAGTCTCTTATCGCCTACTCAGAGATGATCTGTGCTTCACTTACAAAGCCATGTCCAACCCAGCCCTACTTGAAATGCTACACCTAAAGAAATCCAAATCCCCCATGCCACACGCTCCAGAGATCACAACCTCACTACCACAGTCAACAGAACATGCTGGAGGGACAGGTTCATCTCTCCAAAACTGCCCATACTCTGGAATAAGCTTCCCATTCATGTCATGCAGAGCACCTCGCTGGCCCTCTTTAACAGAAATCTTGACGAGTGGATGAGTAACAGAAAGTTCATCCCAGGGATCACTCCAGTTGTCCTATTGGATAAAGGCACTTTGAACTAACATCGGGTGGCATGGTGTCAGGGAACATTTTTTGTGCTAGGCTTGTAAAGGTTCTAGGGCCATTAGCCTAGTACACACCTATGAACCTATGAGCCTATGAATACAGAGCAGTCCAATACTCCAATCACCCAGCCACCCATGCACAGGACCATGTGCATGCGTGGAAACACACACACACACACACACACACACACACACACACACACACACACTTTGTGATCAAGTGAATGAATTAATACATGAATAATAGCCACAATAAAATATTTCATTTGAGTGCTGTTAGCTACATACACTACAACCAGTTACAACCCTCCAAAAACACATACCTTCACACCAATTACACGACTTTACTGTCTGTTTACATCTCCAGCTGCAGCACACAGACAATAAGGAATAGAAAATCCAGTCTGTGCCCTAGGAAAAAAGAGGGATGGAAGGGGGGGGGACCAGGACTGCAACATTGAATACACTTGAACATCTACATTTATGGTAAGTGTACACAACTGTACTATGTTCCTGTTTCACTGCTGCAGTCCTTACAAAATGGGTTGATTCCCAAAGCCCAGGGAAAAAAAAGGGAGGAGGAAAACCCACTGTTTAAGGGTTGGTAAGGATGCCCTGCAACATTGCAAAGGCAAAACCAACCCTGGACTTAGAAAGCAAGGGTAAATTGTAATGTTTAGTGAAAGTGTGGACAGAAGTCCATGTAGCTGCTTCCAGTGTGTCCCTAGTAGGTACACCTCTTAAGAAAGCTGCTGAGGTAGAGGCTGCCCTAGTAGAATGGGTCCTAATACTCTGAGGAGGAACCTTGCCATGCTGTAAGTAACAAAAGTGAATACAATGAGCAATCCACGTAGAAATGGTCTGTTTAGAAATAGCTTTGCCCTGAGCTCCAGGAGCAAAACTGACCAACAACTGATCCGACTTTCGAAAAGATTTAGTCCTGTCGAGGTAAAATCTAAGCTGTCTATGCACATCCAGGGAATGCAGTAACCTTTCCCCTTTATTCTGAGGATTATGAAAGAAGGTAGGCAGGTGGATAGACTGGTTAAGAGACAGGCTAGAAACCACCTTAGGCATAAAGGAGGGATTAGTTCGAAGAGAAACCCGATCCACATGGAATATGATAAAAGGCTCTGCTGCCATTAAGACCTGCAGCTCAGAAACTCTTCTAGCTGAAGTAATAGCCTAAAGAAAGGCAGTTTTCCAGGAGAGAAACTTCAGGTCTACTGAGGCAGCTGGTTCAAAAGAAGGCAGAGTAAGTTTCTCAAGTACAAAACTGAGATCCCAAGCAGGAGTAGGTGCCCTTCTGGAGGCTTTAAATTGCTAGTTCCCCTGAGAACCATTTCATCAAGGGATGAGAGAAAATGGGATGCACAAAGGAACAATGAGCAGAAATAGCTGAAGCATGGATTTTGATAGAAGAAAAGGAAAGTCCACCATTAAGCAAGCCTGCCAGATAGTCAAGAATGAGAGGAAGAGAAGGTTGAGAAGGGTCTTCCCCTCTAGTCTGCATCCAAATGGAGAATCTTTTCCACTTATCTGCATAAGATTTCCTAGTGCTAGGCCTCCTAGCCTCACAAAGGACCTCAACCACTTGTTGGGAAAGGTTTAAATTATGAACCAAGCTGCCAAATGCAGAGTCTGAAGATGAGGATGCAGAATTCTTCCCCCCTCCTGAACCAAGAGATCTGGTATCAGGAGAAGATGCCAAGGCAGAGACTGGGAGAGACTGTGAAGTAGTGAATACCAATGTTGTCTGGGCCAGTCTGGAGCTATGATGATGGCCCTTGGTTTTTCGCCCCTTATCTTTAACAGCACTCTGGGAAGAAGAGGCAGAGGAGGAAATGCATAGATCAAGAGCTCTGTCCAGGGGAAGGACACAGCATCCACTTTCCAAGCTTTGTTGTGATGATCCCTGGTGCAAAAGGTTGGAAGAAGGTGGTTGGTTGGAGATGAGAAGAGATTCACCTGGGGAGTGCCCCAACGCTAAATGATGCAATAGAAGATGGTCCTGTTTAGTTGCCACTCATGAGGATCTAGGACCTGCCTGCTCAACTGGTCTGCCAAGGCATTGAGCCTTTGTGGAAGGAACTGAGCTATCAAATGAATGCCCATGGAAGCTGCTATGGACCATAGTATCATGCTTTGTCTGTACAGGGGGTAAGAGTGCGTCCCTCCCTGCTTGTTGATGTACCACATGATTGTGGTGTTATCTGTCCTGACCAGAAGAGTACCAGGAGAGAGAAGATGTTTGAAAGCCATTAAGGCCTGCTGGACCGCCATCAATTCCTTCAGATTTATGTGCAAATGAACATGTTGAGAGTTTCAAGTCCCCTGAATGCATCTGCCCTCTAGATGTGCTCCCCAAGCATAGCCCGAGGCATCTGTGGTGAGAGTCTGGCTGGCAGGAGGTGGACAGAAAGGCAGGCCTTTGTTCTGTGCACAGGCCGTCGCCCACCAAAGGAACTCCGTCTGCAGGCAGGGAATCAGAGGAAGTATCTAAATCCTGAATGTGTTGACACCAAAGGCTTTTGAGGTACCATTATATTTTCCTCATATGCAGTCTGGCATATGGAATCATCAAAATACATGAAACCATGAATCCCAGGCCTGCAAGAATTGCCTTGGTCATGCTTGCCAAATTTTTGAAATAATTTGAAAGATACATTTGTTTCTCTGGAGGGAGGAATAACATCTGGGTGGCTGTGTTCAGGCTCGGTCCCAGGAATACAATCTCCCTGGTGGGTACCAATTTTGACTTCTTTTCATTAATGGTGTAGCCCAAAGAGGTGAGAAGGTTCTTTACAAAGTCCAAATCCTTTAGAAGTTGCTCTGGAAAGTTTGCCTGAATAAGACAATCGTCCAAGTAAGGGTAAATTTGAATGTTTCTTTGCCTGCAAAAAGCAATGACTGCAGCCAGGCATTTGGTAAAAACTCTGGGAGCAGTAGATAAGCCAAAGGGCAGTGCAGAGAATTGGAAGTGCCTGTTCCCCGCCCTTAAGCGAAGGAACTGCCTGCAGCTTTCCATTATTGGGACGTGCAGATAAGGTTCTTTGAGATCCAAAGTCACCAGCCAGGAATCCTTGGCCAGCATTGGCAGCAACTGCTGAAGAGTGAGCATTTTGAATTTGGGAATTACCAAAAATGTGTTTAGAATAGACAAATCCAGAATAGGGTGCCAGGTGCCCCCTTTTTTGGGAACCAGGAAAAGTCTTGAGTAGAAACCCTGGCCTATCTGTAGTGCAGGGTCTGGCTCTGTTGCTCCCAGGTTTAGTAAAGAAGAAATTGTTTTTCTGCTTCTGTCCTTTGATTTGGGGGGATATCTGGATATCCTTGGTGGACAGGGAAGGTGTGAAAGGAGAACTTGTAGCCTTGGGATACTATTTTGAGCACCCATTTGTCATCTGTGATGGTGAGCCAGACGTTTGCAAACATGGCTAACCTTCCCCCCAAAGAAATCCCTGGGCCCGCAGAGGCAGGCAGGGGAAGGCCGGAGTCATTGGGAATGCTTGCTTAGAACTCCCCGATTTTGAAAAGGAAGCCTGCCAATGCTTAGCCTTTTGAGGGGTGGAAGTCTGTCCCCTAGAAGACCTGTAACCCCTAGACCTAGTGTGAATCTGTTTACTAGGGTCAGGAAAAGTCCAATTCTTAGAAGGGTAATGTCTACTAAAACAAGGAGGCTGAACTTGCAGAAAGTCTTTAACAGTTTACATAGATTTGGCCTTATCCTCCAACTTTTTCAACATCTCTTCTGATTTGCTACCAAAATGATTGTTCTTGTGCAAAGGCACATCCAGTAATTTAGATTTGACAGGTTCAGAAAGGGGTTGTTCCCTGAACCAAGCATGTCTTCTAATAACAGGACCAGTGGCTGCTGCCCTGCAAGAAGCCTCCAAAGTGTCGAAACCACAATGTAGAGAATGTTTAGTGACAAGAGTGGCAGAATTCAATAAATCTTGCATGTCCTTACTCTCCATCAGGGAAGGAACACCAGCAGTTCTAGCCTTAATAGCCTCCAAAGTATGCTGCTGATACTTACGCATATGAAAAAGACAATTAGCAGACCTAATAGCCAGGGTGGAGGAAGTATAAACCTTTTTACCCCATCTATCCAAGGCCGTAGATTCCCTGTCAGATGGAACAGGATTTTTAGCAACCGTGGCTTTAACACCCTTAGGGCCCTGAGAAATAATCTCTGGATCAGCAGTAGGTTTCTTGAAAAGGAACTGATGAGAATCAGGAACTAATACCTGTCGGGCTTTCTGGGAGCAGGAGGAACAGAATTAGGAGTCAATAAATTCTCCATGAAAACATCAACAACTTCCAAAACCAGACGGATTGCCAAACTTTTATGCTGTGGCAAATCCAAGAATTCCCTAATCCGTTTCTTAGACTGAGGGTAGTCTTGAATTTCCCATTTGTAATGCTCCCTAAGAGTATTCAGAGTATCTCCAAAAGAAGCATCTTCTGGAGGGGAGGCAGAAGGGAGTCTTCTGCATCAGAAGCCTCAAAACCAGAAAAAAGTGGAGAGTTTCCCTCTTCATCAGCAGAGTTGCTGGAAACCTCAGAGTCTGAGGCAGAGAAAGCTTCTGGGGACAATTCCCTAATCCTTTTAGAAGGAGGTGGCTGAGATCCCTTGATAAGGGTCAAGAGATCACTAGCCATTTTAACCATCTGAGTCTGAGGCATTTGAGGGGAGGTCGATGCCTGCCTAGGGTAGATTTTCGGCTGGATGGCCTGCTAGAAAGTCGGAGGGACTTGGGAGGCCTAGCCACCGCAGAAGTCTGAATTAAGGTTGTCGGTCTGGATCTGGTCTCCGGGCGGAGAAAAGAGGCCTCAGAAGCTGGCGCCTGCTTAGTGGCTCTGGATCCATCAGAGGCAGAGACTGGCAGAGGGTCAGAAGACGAAGTGGAAGCCTGCAGTATGGAGGACTCAGAAAAGGTTTCCGCAGAGGCCTGCTGCTGAACATCTGCAGACTGCAGGGACAAAGAAAGCACCTCACTGACTACCTCTGGGCTGACAACCAACTTAACAGGGATGTCGGCGGTTAA
Source organism: Protopterus annectens (assembly GCF_019279795.1). Classification (NCBI taxonomy): domain Eukaryota; kingdom Metazoa; phylum Chordata; order Ceratodontiformes; family Protopteridae; genus Protopterus; species Protopterus annectens. The sequence goes on from NC_056739.1 coordinate 1,150,811,221, forward strand.
TTTAACCCTAAGCCTGTCACGGTCCTTATCCTTGCGCTCCTTAGGAACATCTGAAGTCGGGAGATCAGAAGACGCCATACCGATGAACTTAGGCCAGACTCCGAAATGCTTGAACAAGATCCTAGCTCTACGGCGTATGTTATGCGGGTTGAAAGAAGCACAGAGAAGACAGTTAGGGATGTCGTGCTCAAGGCCCAAACTAGTAATACAATAGGAGTGAAAATGAAGGTATGGAATCTGTTTTCCACAGGCAAGACAGTTATTAACTTTCTCTGACATTCGTTAAAACAAGAAAAGAGGGTCCCCAACGGGGTACTTATCTGAGGATGTCTTCAACTAAGCAGTCGGAATACAAAAAGAAGGTACTCAGCTGACCGCCACTTGTGCAAAATGGTTCTGCTTTGGGATCTGCAGCAAGAAAGACTGAGGAAACGGCATTGGCTGCCTTCTTTTGTACCTGATGTCAGGCCTAAATCGAAGACAGCCGATGTCATATACCAAGGACTTTGATATTCTGGTCAACTGTGGGCTACTGGGAGCCGGATAACCCATTTTGTAAGGACTGCAACAGTGAAACACAATGAACATCTTCAAATCTCAGGAATGGAAGAAGCTTTAAATGATATGGAAAAAAGACTGTCAGAAGATAAAAAAATAACACTGATTTTTATTAAAGATGATCTGGAGAACAGACCGCAAAGAAATAATATCTGTATTTTCGGACTCCCAGAGAAAATTGAAGGAAACAGCATGATAAACTTTTTAACCTCTTTGCTCCCTAACATACTTGATTTGACTGAAGCAATGTCATATGGCATTGAGAGAGCACATAGATCTCTCACAGTGTCTCGTTCTGATAAAAATACTACTCCGAGATCTGTTATTGTAAGATTTTTTTCACCACTTGATAAAGAATTCATTATTAAAAACAGCATGGTCAAAATCTCCCATCAAACTAGATGGGAAAAATAACAAGATTTGATAATGACTATTCACCTACAGTAATCTCAAAAAGAAAAGACTTCTTATCTGTTATCAAGGATCTCAAGAAAAAGCAAATTAAAGTTCACTTGTTTTTCCCTGCTAGACTAAAAATATTTCTTTCCGAGACAAGAATCTTTGAGGACTTAAACTCTGTGTTTTCTTTCCTAAAAGCAAACAACATAATAGAGCAACCTGAAGAAATGGACTGGAATACAAAAGACTGGCTGGGAGAAATGGCTGGAAAACACAATGAAAAAAAAAGAAATTAAAGGAGAAGTGACTACCTAACTAATTAATTTATTTTTATGAGTATGCAAGTTACATTTTTATTATATATAAACAGCATTTTTTTCATTTATTTACTTTAACATAAACTTCTTTTCCTTAAGAAGAAAATGTATAATTCTACAATTTCAATGTAACTTTACAGTTATTATTTTATTTAAGCATTTGTCTTTATATACATTTATTTACCTGTTATAACATTAAAGTTTCATTTAAAATAGCTCAAAGTTAGTATGTTATCAATTACAGTACACTAACAACTGATTTAGTATATAGTATATATATATTTTTTCTTTCTTTCTTTTTTTTTTGCCAATTAAGTATGATACTTTAATTAAGTTGTGTGGTCTAACTACATGGAGGGGAGGGATATCACATCTAGTAATATTGGTCTTGATCTAGCTTCACATGGTCTTTCATGGAGTGACATGCTGCAGTGATAAAATATAATTATTTGCTTGGGTTATATGGATCCAGTCTGCATTTCTTTTTCGACAGTCTGGAAATGCATTATTTACGATTGTGAAGTCTTGCATCTGTGATGGAATTGTCGGAGATACTTCAATGTTAGAAGCGGCTGTTTTGATATGATTGGAAGAGTGTTGGATATGAAAGTAGGCTCTATGGTTATGACATGCTCGATATATATTTAATGATGTGAGTGAGGTGCTCTGATTCCAGCGATTTGTTTTTCAGATGGATCTACTCAGATATAGCTGATGCGTCTTTTTTTAGTGGGTTCTCTTGATGCCTGTGCAGGACATTTCTTGTGGATGTGGTGAGTGTGTGAGTCATTCTGTGATTCTGGTACTTTGAAGTGAGGCTGATACTTCGTATGGCAGTTTTTTGGACTGGGTTGGGGGACTGGTTATCGTGGCAGTGTAGACAGGTCTTTGTTGGAACGAAGTGGGATGATTTTATATAGCAGACCATGCTTGGTTGATTTTGTGGGATTGGATTGGAGTCTTTTGTTAAATTTTGTTGGGGGTGTCTTTTGTGTGCAGAAAGGGCTTATGAGTGGATGTGCGAGATTTTGATCTGGAGACTGGGTGTTGTGTGGAGGCTGGTTGTGATTGTACCTGGGTGTTGTTTGACTGCTTCTATGGCTCTGAAGGTGGATAGTTATAACGAGCATTGATCAAGGAAACACTGATTTTGTCATGCTGCACTGGCACACTGCTTGTTTCGAGCAGGAGGGGGCAGGGTCACAATGTTGGACAAGTTTATTATATGTGATGCACTACATTAAGGAAACACAATAGGCATGTAATACAAATTTGGTAGTGACATCACATATATATTGATAGCTGACAAATTTTGTTTATGAATGTCAAAACCTATTGGAATTATAAGGAGTACATATACATACATATATATATATATATATATATATATATATATATATATATATATATATATGCGTGTGTGTGTATATATACATATATATATATATATATATATATATATATATATATATATATACAGTAATACAGTAGATATAAAAAAATACCAGGTTTTTGTGATATAAAAAAATGAGACCACAATACATCATTTCAAATTTTTTCCCACCTTTAATGTGACCTATAACTTGTACAATTCAATTGAAAAACAAACAAATCTGTTTGGGGAAAAAATATAAAAAATAAAAAACGTACAATATGCTGGTTGCATAAATGTGCACACCCTTAAACTAATACTTTGTCGTGTGTGCATACCCTTAAACTAATACTTTGTTGAAGCACCTTTTGATTTAATTACAGCATTCAGTCTTCTTGGGTAGGAGTCTATCAACATGGCACATCTTGACTTGGCAATATTTGCCCACTCTTCCTTGCAAAAGCACTCCAAATCTGTCAGATTGCGAGGGCATCTCTTGTGCATAGCCATCTTCAGGTCACCCTACAGATTTTCTATTGGATTTAGGTCTGGGCCCTGGGTGGGGCATTCCAAAACTTTTATTTTCTTCTGGTGAAGCCATTCATTTGTTGATTTGGATGTATGCTTGGGGTCATTGTTGTGTTGAAAGGTGGAATTCCTTTTCATCTTCAGCTTTCTAGCAGATGCCTGAAGGTTTTGGGCCAAAAGTGACTGGCATTTGGAACAGTTCATAATTCCCTTCACCTTGACTAAAGCTTCAGTTCCAGCTGAAGAAAAGCAATCCCAAAGCAAGATACTGCCACCACCATGCTTCACCATGTAGATGGTGTTCTTTTGGTGATGCGAAGTGTTGTTTTTGTGCAAAACGTACCTTTTGGAGTTGTGGCCAAAAATTTCACCCTTGGTCTCATCAGACCATAACACATTTTCCCATATGTGTTTGGGAGGCTTAATGTATTGTTTTGCAAATTTTAGCTGGCCCTGGATGTTTTTCTGTGTAAGAAAAGGCTTCTGTCTTGCAACCTTACCCCACAGTTCAGACCTATGGAAAATACCGGAGATTGTTGTCATATGTAGTACACAACCAGAAATGTCTGCAGCTCCTTCAGTGTTGCTGTAGGTCTTTTGGCAGCCTCCCTGACCAGTTTTTGTCTTGTCTTGTCATCAGTTTTGGAGGGACGTTCAGTTCTTTGCAACTTCACTGTTGTCCCATATTTTCTCCACTTTTTGATGACTGTCTTCACTGAGTTCCATGGTATATCCAATGCTGTGGAAATGTTTTGGACCCTTCTCCTGATTGTACTAAGGTGTTCCAGAAATATCCACAATATAACACCATCCTCCATGCATCCAGCTTTCATCCTCCACACATAGCTAAAAACATCCCCAAATCTCAATATATCAGAATGAGATGGATCTGCTCTCAAGAATCTACTTTTCAGGAACATAGGCATGATCTGACACATAGATTTACGTCCAGGGGATATCGGATGGGACATGTTCTGCAGGCCAGTAATTGGTCCAACACACTTAGGAGGGATAATCTTTTGGTGTATAAGAAACATGAACAACAGACTTCAGAACCTATTAGATTTGTTACAACATACAGTAGAAATACAGTAGAAATTCTGATGCAATCATCACTAGTGTACACAGACATTGGAACATTCTACAGTGTGATCTGAATTTAGTACACATGCTACCAGATAGGTGTTCTTTTTCTTTTCGTAAAGGTAGGAACCTTGCTTCTTTTTTAGTCACTATAAACACTCACACCTAAGAACACCTTATCAGGAGATACAAACCACCATTTCAGGTGAAGCACTCACAGGATGCTTCCCATGCGGCCATTGCACTCACTGTAACAAAATATTTAAATCAAAACAATTCACTAGCAAAATTTGTGGTATTGTTTATGATGTAAAATGTTTTGCAAATTGCAGTAGCAAATGGCTAATTTATTTAGCCACATGCAGTTGTGGCTCCTTTTACATTGGCCAAATATCACATCTGCTTAGGCTGAGGATCTCGGAGCATTTGAGTGACATTCAAAATAAAAAATCTAGAAGTGCATTATATAAGCACTGTGTAACACATACATTTGCCAAATTTATGTTTATGATAATCAACATAGTTAAAGGGAAAAAATTAAACAAAACAGAGTTGCATTCCATTTTGGACTCTAAAGAGAAGAAATGGATTGTCAAGTTAGGTGGGTTGTTCCCACCTGGATTAAATGAGCAATTTTAGAGTAACCAGCGGGGAGTTGTATTGTGTTGTATGTAGGTATATAAGACAAATGGAAATGTATTTGGCTTCACACTGATGAAGGCTGTGTTGCTTACCAGCCAAAACCGTTTTTGTTATTTGTTTTAATACTGAAATAATAAAGTCTCACTGTTTTGCTGGCTCAATATTTTTCTGCCTTGTCCAGGTAATACCAAAGCTGTCTATGAACATCCAAGGAATGTAGGGTTTTTTCAGATGGATTTTGAGGTTGAGGGAAAAAATAGCTTGATTCTAGGACAGTTCGTTAACCACTTTAGACATGAACGAGGGGTTAGTCCTGAGGGAGGCCCTGTCCTTATGGAAGATAAGGTAAGGGGGTTTAGCCATCAAGGCCTGGATTTCACAGACCCTCCTGGTAGATGTGAGAGCTACCAGTAGTACTGTTTTCCAAGTGCATAGTTTCAGAGATGCTGAGTGAACTGATTCAAAAGGAGGTATTATGAGTTTAAGGACAAAATTAAGGTCCCATGAAGGCGGTATCAGTTTTTGAGGGGGGCTGATATGGATGACCCCTCTTAAAAATAGTTTTACCTCTAATCTGGATGCCATGGGAGGAACCAAGGGAGACAAGTGGAAATGGCTGACAAGTGTACCTTAACAGAAGAGCAAGTCAGCCCTGAATGTAGAAGCTCATACAAGTAAGAAAGGACCATAGGTACAGGAATAAGAAAGGGGTCCTGTTTTTTCTTTTGACATCACCTGGAGAATCTTTTCCATTTTGACATCTCCTGGTACTAAGTTTCCTGGCCTCCTACAGGACATTGAGTATGTCCTCTGAATATAGGTGTCTGATGGAGATCAGAACTCTATCATCCATAGAGTCAGTCTGTGATTGAGCACCTGAAGGTGTATGAGCCACCCTCTGTCTTGTGTGAGTAGGTCAAATCAGTGGGGTAACTTGTGGTAATTCCCCTTGGCTGGCAGCTGAAGAAGGGGAAACCAAAGCTGTTTTGGCCAAAAGGGAGTCACCAGCAGGAGTATTGGTTTGTCCCTCGGAATCTTCAGAAGGACACTTTGAATCAGTGTGAAAGGGGAAAGGCATAAAGATACATCCCCACCCAAGAAAAAGAGAAGGCGTCTACCCGCCAAGTCTGTACCTGTGGATCTCTTGTGCAAAACAGAGGCATCTGCCTGTTCTGGGAGGAGGCAAACAGATCTGCCTGAGGAATACCCCACTCATGAATAAGCTCCAAAAACACCTCCCTGTGAAGCATCCATTCATGAGAGGGTGCAGAGGTTCTGCTGAGAGTGTCTGTCATCACATTCTCTGTTGAAAGAATGTACGCTGCTTGCAGGTGAATGTGCAGTTCTGCTGCCAGGGTCCAAATCTGAATTGCCAGACTGCAGAGCAGGTAGGACCTTGCCCCCCCTGTTTGCTGATATACCACAAGGTAGTTGTATTGTCTGTGACAACTTTTAAGGTGCCTGGTAGAAGAATTGGGTGGAAGGCTTGCAAGGCTTGGAGAAGGGCCCTCATACTCTTTCTATGGTGTCCTGAGTTTGGAGCTGATCCAAAATTTGATATTAATGTGGTCCCTTTGTCTGAGGGAGGACCACTCTCCCTGAACTTTGTTTTGTTTGTTGTGGTTTTGCAGGACAGCTCCCCAACCCAGGTCTGAGGCATCTGTGGAAATTTGTTGTGAGGTTGGAGGAATCTGCAAAGATATACCCTGATTGAGGTGTGTGGCTGAAGTTCACCATTGCAGCTCTTTTTTCAGGCATGGGAGGAGAAGTAGAGGAGTATCCAGGGGGTGTGTTTCCACCGACTCCTCAACACCCACTGAAATTTTCTCATATGCAGCCTTGCCAAAGGAAGCATGGGTATTAAAAATGTCATGTGGCCTGGGACTCTCAGGAATTCCCTGGCTGATAAGGTTTGGATAGAGAGGAGTGTTTGGAGGTAATGTGTGATGGCTTCCATCTTCTAGCAAGGAATGAAGACTGCCATCTGGTCTGTTTTTATCCTGTACCCCAAGAAAAACAGGTCTTGGGTAGGTGTCAGGTGAGATTTTTCCTGGTTCAGAGTGAACCCTAGGTTTGTCAGGGTATTGAACACCATGCCTAGGTGGTGGCAGGGGGTGTGGCAATCCAGGGGAAGTATCAAGAGGGTGTCTAGGTATGGGTATATTTGAATGCCCTGCACTCTGCAGTGGGTGATAACTGGAGCTAGGTACTTTGTAAATACTCTGGTGGCTGTGGAGAGGCCAAATGGCAATGTAGAAAATTGAAAATGCAAGGAGCCCATGGAAAAGCATATGAACTTCCTGTAGCTGCAGTGAATAGGCACATGAAGGTAAGCATCCTTCAGATCCAGGGATACCATGAAGGCTTGGTGAGGGATGAGGGGTAGGAGGTGATTCAATGAGAGCATTTTGAAGGTACGCACCTTGAGGAATATATTGAGTACAGGCAAATCCAGAACTGGCCTCCAAGGGTCATCTTTTCTTGGAACCAAAAACATCCTGGAGTAAAACCCCTTGTTTGTCTGTTATGTAGGTACTATTTCTATGGTGGCCTGAGTTTGGAGCTGAACCAAAGTTAGGAGGAAGAGATGAAGCTGACTTGTAGGTAGTTGGGGTGTCTCCTGAAAGGAAGGAAGTGTCCAACAAGTCATAAATTATCCTTTTTGGATGATGGAAAGGACCCAAGCCTCTGAGGTTATTTTCTGCCAGGAGGGTAGGGAAAGGGTGAGGTGGAGGGATAAGGGATTGGAGTTGGGTAACGTATTTGAGGCACAGTGGAGGGGCTCTGTCCTGGTTAGGCTGCCCCTGAGAGGGAGTTGGAGCGGAGGCGGAAGATTGTTTAGGAGTAGAGTGTCACCTAGGTTGCCTCTGTCACTTAGCCCGTGGGGTATTAGAATGAGATGACTGCCTCCTAACAAAGGTTGTCCTTTGAGGGTAGTTCCTATGATACCAAGGAATAGGAGAGACTAACAAATGCTTTAAATTTTGTAGCTCCTTGACATTTTCCTGCAGGAATTTAAGGAGCTCTGCAGAGGCTGCACCGAAAAGGGCCTTATTATCAAGAGGTGCATCTAACAATTTGGTCTGGACATCCATGTGAAGGGGCTGTAACCTCACCCAAGAATATCTCCTTAGAACAGAACCTGAGGCTGCAGATTTGGAGGATGCATCTACTGCATCATAACTGCACTTTACAGAGTGCCTGGTCACCTGAAGGGCTGTAGAGAGCAGGGCGGAAAGTTGAGAATTAACAGGAGAGTCTGGTACATCTGGAACCAGTGCAGAGGCTTTTGACAGGGTATCTAAAACAAAACTAGCCATGTGAGTTTGATAGTTTAGGGCTCTGATGGCTACAGTGGAAGAAGTATATACCTTATTCCCTAGTCTATCCATAAATTTACTGTCTTTGTCAGTGGGAAACAGAGGGGTAGAGGGCAGCTGTCTGGATGATTTATCTGCTGACACTGCAATGACAGCAGGGTCTGCAGGAGGGTTCTTGAATAAGAACTGTGTATCCTGAGCAACTTTATAAAACCTATCTGGACATTTGGAAGCTGGGGGCTGAGAGTCAGGAATCTAGGATGCAGCCAGAAAGGCATAATGAAAGGCTGGAAGTAGGGGAGAGACTGCAGATGGAGAGGGCTGGTCCATCCGCAATAATTCAAAGTATCTCTTTTTTGCTTCAGAAACATCTGAGGCCTGCCATTTAAAATGTTCTCTCATCAGAGAAATGGTGTCCCCAAAGGAGAATTCTTCTCCTGGAGATTCAGGACTAATACAGTCCTCCTCCTCAGAGGCAATGAAGTCCTTGGGGGATTCAATCTGGAAGCAGGTAAGTGATTCAAGAGAGGAAGAAAGTTCTTATTTTGAATCCTGTAAGGCCTGCACAGGTATAGGGGCTTATAGAGATATCTAAAACAGGAGGGCCTGGAAGGCCCTGAAAAGATTTTGGGAAAAAATCTTCCCATCCAGGAGCTGGTCCAGCTTCTCTATGTTCTCTATGTTTTCATTTCTGTTTCATCTTCAGAGAAGTAGAAGGATGTGTTGACTTAGAGGCCGATACCTGGGAGGATGGAAGGGCTAGAGGAAGCCCCTTCAATGCCCCGAGCCATGGTTCCCCCTCGCCATCAGGGGCTGATGGCTGATCAATGGATGTACTCTGCATTTCTGCCGAACCAATTTCCACCATGGTTCCCGGTTCTTTTTCTTTCCGCTTTTCCCAGTTAGGGGTTGCCACAGTGGATCACCTGTCCGCTCATGATTGGCAGTGGAGTTTTACGGTGTCGGGTTGCCAGCCCGACGCCCAACCTTCCACAGAAGGCACACGCACACACATACTCATACCTAGGGCAAATTTAGAGTGTCCAATCCACCTACAGCATGTCTTTGGGATGTAGGATGAAACCAGAGCACCCGGAGGAAACCCACGTGACCACAGGGAGGACATGCAGACTCCACACCAAAGGCACCCCAGCCAAGAATCAAACCAGAGAACCTGTTGCTGTGAGGCGGCAACACTAACCGCTTCACCACCGTGGCCACCCCACCATGGTTCCTGGTTCTAGCTGTGAAACAGGTGTTCGATGACACCCTGGAATAACATCTACCTTGAGAGTCTCACTGGGCTCTTGAGGTGAAGCATGGGTGTCAGGCCTAACTTTCTTGGCCTTCTTCAGAGGTGGCTCATTGGAGGTACTTACCTCACCCTCCATGCCTACTGTTAGACGCCGGAGTCTCTGGTTTTCTAAATAAAGCTTTAAAGCAGCCAGATGGCTGCACAGTGTTTTAGGTACAAATGGCTTGGAAATATTGCAAGATGTATGGTCATGGCCTTCACCTTCTTTCTTATTCTTTCGGCTTTTCCCGGTTAGGGGTCGCCATAGCAGATCATGTGTCTGCTCATGACTGGCAGTAGAGTTTTACGGTGTCGAGTTGCCAGCCTGGCACCCAACCTTCCACAGAAAGCACACACACTCACACCTAGGGCCAATTTAGAGTGTCTAATCCACCTACTGCATATCTTTGGGATGTGGGAGGAAACCAGAGCACCCGGAGGAAACCCACACGACCACAGGGAGGACATGCAAACTTCACACAGAAGGCACCCCAGCCAAGAATTGAACCAAAGAACCTCTTGCTGTGAGGTGGCAACACTAACCGCTGCACCACTGTGGCCGCCCTATGGTCATGGCCTTCACCTAAACAGAATAAATACTTATCATGCATGTTCTTTTGTGGAATTTGTCTTCCACAACCACACTTCTTCTTCCCAGCTGACATGTACATTTGAAAAGCAATAAGAATGTTAGAAAAAACCCAAAAGGGTACTTATCTGTATCGGACAGCCAAAACAAATGAACAAACTGATTCCCAGAACTGGCGATCGGAGGTCCATAGATCACTGTGGCAGAAAAGTACTGAAGGGGGTGTGTGCAGACGTCACTTTTATATCCAACAGTGGTTTATGGCCCTGACAAGCAGCATAGCACATAACCTTTCTCCTAAGACTTTGGAATGCTGGCTGGATCTCCAGTGCTGCAGGCAGCAACCTCCCCCTACAGTTATGAATACTGCAACATGAGAATAGAAGGACATCAGTCAAAATTCAACTAGATCATGTTCTTCAATATTCAAAGGGTAGTCTCTTTGTAGCTGGAGACTTTAATTGCATTCTACATGAAAAAGATACTAATACCAAGGGGAAGTGTAAAATATCTGCCACTGCCAAAGCATTAATAAATTTCACCAATATAAGTAACGTTAAAGATACTAATGATTTTTTTATTTAAAGACTCTTTGGGTTTTACTCATTTCTCAAATAGACATGGCATACAATCAAGAATTGATAGAGTTTTTGTTTCAAATGATTTAATTACTTATTTAGACAACATTAAAATAATTTCACGCCCAATTTCAGATCATAATGCCATAATGTTTGATTTTTTTTAACTATAACAATAACATTCATATTAAAAGAATTCAGGCATATATTACAAATTTGAAAGATTTGACGGAATTTTTCACCAAAGAGATACAAACTTATTTAGAATTTAATAATACAAAGGATATATCAGAAACTTATTTATGGGATGCTCTCAAATCCTATCTACATGGAAAAATTATAAATTGGTATTCACTAAAAAGGAAACAATGGGATAAGGATTTAAAAGATTCACAAAAAAATGATAAATTAAAACTAGAAAATCAAATTAATAATAGTATCTCATTTAAAGAAATAAATGAATTACAAAATAAATATTTAGAAATTCTAAATATAAAATTAAAATAAACATGGAAAAGATTAAATCAACAAATTACTCCAGAAACCCAAAATCTTTACATAAAATTGCTTCTAGAACTAAATTGATAATCAAATCAAGTCATGTTAAAGACTTATACATTGAGAATAAAAAGAAAAAAACTGCAAATGAAGATATAGTTAAAGGGTTTAGAATGCATTTTATTAAAATTAATCAATTCAATCCAGTAATGGATTTACAAGAAGCAATAAAATTATTTATTAGCAAATACACCAAAAATAGATTGACAGATCAACATTTGAAAATAACTGATAAGCTTATATCGTTACTTGAACTTACAAATCAAGTAAATAAATTTAAATCTAATAAAGCACCAGGCAATGATGGCATAATATCGGAGCTTTATAAACGAATGCCCAAAAATGAAGTAAATATTTTACTTCATACCTTTCAACTAGCTAAAGATTTAACAATAGTTCCTCGTTCATGTATACTTATTTCCCCAATTTTAAAATCTGATAACCCAGCTGAATGTACATCTTACAGACTGTTTTGTTATGAAATGTTTGTTATAAATTATGTCCATTATAGCAAGTAGAATTCAGCAATTTCTTCCATACATAATTAATAATGACCAAACTGGATTTATAAAAAGTAAGAATACTTATGATATCACAAGAATTTGAACTATAATTGATTACACTGATAACATAAATGATTATTTGACATTAGTAAGTCAATTAGATGTTAGTGCATTTGACACAGTTAATTGGGACTAACTTTTGTTAGTATTGTAAGAATGTAACTTTCAGCACCTTATAAAACATTTATATGATAATTCATTTGCCTATATAAAAATAGGTTCTTATGTCTCACAATCAGTTCCCATCACTAAGGGTACAAATCAAAGTTGTCCCCTGGTCACCACTACTATTCACTTTAGTTATGGAACCCTTTGCAAACTACATAAGAGCAAAATTAGAAATTAAAGATGTACAATTTGTTCATAACCTAAACTCAAAAATACTTTTATTTGCAGATAATATTTTATTGATATTAACAGATAAAAATTCTCTTAATATCCTTTTATAGGTTATCAAAAAAAATCAATCTAAATCAGGTCTCACATTTAATGAAGATAAAACAACAATTTTATGTATAAACTCTAATATTTCTAACATGACAAAAGAGTATTCTAAATATATAGTTAATGATGATAAAATATTTAGGAATAATATTAACTAAGAACATTAAAGATATAATTAATATAGATTATAGTGACAGTTTAAACATAATTAAAACTCTTATTAACAAATTGAATACATTCTTATTTACGCTAGAAGAGAGGCTTTTAATTACAAAAATGATAATACTACCAAAAATACTATATATAATTCAATATGTAGCCCTCTTCATTCTTAAACAACATATAAGAGATTTCAATGCCCTAATAAGTAAATTTATTTGGCATCCCAACAGACCTAGATTAGCACTCAAACATCATCAAAGAAGTTGGGCCTATGGAGGAATAAGTTTGCCAGATTTACAACTATATTCTACTTCAGCCATTATAAAAAACAATTATTTCCTGGACAAATACAAATGATTCGGCTAAGTGGAAAGCATACAAGAAAGTATCCTTATAAAAAATAATCAATTAACCTATAATCATTATAATAAAATTACTAGCAACAGTTTTCTTTGGTTATTAATATATTATATATTGGAATATCAAAATACATTAATACATTCAACCTACATCACTATGACAATCTCTAACTTCAGAAATCTTCTTTATAGAGAGCCTGAATATAAAGTCTGGTTATTCTTAACATTTCCTATAGCATATATGCAAAACAATATTAACTCATTTAATGCACTTACAATGAACATTTTTAAAGAAAAACAATTAGTGTTCTGCTTTCAATTAATGGACAAAGAAAAATACATTCTCTAGATTTTATATTAAATAAATGTAATTTAAATAGTGAAATGTGGCTGGATATTCAAAATTGTAGCTATCCTATAAAAAATAATAAATTTAATGCAAGAAATAAAAAGGAGATTCCAAAATTTATAGAACTTTTCATATTATTGATGCACCAAAACTTTCCAGAGAAATGATATTTATCCAAGGTTTATAAAGTGATCAAAATTAAGTCAGATCTTTGTAAAGATAATTACTGGGTTATTTTATAACTATTAACAATTATTACCCAAGTGAAAGTGAGAAAAATAATCTTATATCTTCTGCACAAACCAAAATGTCATTAAAGTGGAAATTATTTTATTGGAAATTTATGTATAAAGCTTTTATTACACCTTATAAAATAAAACTGAGGTCTAAAAAGAAAGTCAGCTTTTAGAGTTGTGCATTGAATGTTAAAGCTGATTGGCAACATATGATTTGTGAATGTATTACAATTAAACCATTTTAGAACAATGTCAATTCTTTTTTACAGGCATTACTCAATGATAATTTCATGTTAAACAAATCACTAATTCTATTTAGTACCCCAATCCCTGCATGTGTTAAAAAAATGACCACTCTCTTCTTTGGACCCTTGTATCAGTTGCAAAGAAAGTGATAACAAAAAAATGGAAAAGTACTTCTACTCCACCAATTAAATAATTATTTAACATTACAATTGAATGCTATCAATTTAGAGATTTTATCAATTAAAGAAAGAACCATTAGAATAACCTCTTCTTTAAATTCATGGATGAAACTCAAGAAAGTCTTATATAAGTAGACACCTTGAAAATAGTTGATCGTGTGTTGTTTTTTATTTTTTTTATTAATGTTTAATAATTTTTATGTATCAATGAAATTTGTATGTATATACATTCCTATGATACCTTTTCTTATTTATTTATAATTATCAATAAAACTAATTAGAAAAAAATAAATGACCCATGCTATGACAGTACAACGTTACTCTGTTCTGAAAACTAATCGTAACTTTCTTATTTATTATTTTAGGTCTGGCCACTATATTTGTCAAGCCAAATTTTGGCAAAGAAGTCCATTCTTGTAAGTCAAAGATAAAAGGATAGCTTTTATATATCTATTTATGACACTCTCTACCTAGTTTGCCTGACCCCCTGCCCACCTTAATACTATGTTCTGTAAACATATCCTTGCTTTTACTTCATCTTATGACATCATAAATACTAATTCTGTCCTCTGGGCTATATATAGAACCACATATTTTAGTAGCTTCTGTTTTTCCTTTCTTAAATTGTTCCTGCTGTTGACAGTCCAATTTAAGTAACTAATTACTCTGTTCAGAAAAATACTTCTTCATTTTTCTGATCAAATTCAACTCTATCTTAATTTTAGAATCCTTACACCATACTGGGTTTATATCTGTTTTGCTTCCATATTATTTTCAATAGCTGATAAAGTTTTCATCACTATCATTTTGCATTTCTGTTTCCTTTTCTGCATTACCATTGGTTTATTAGCATGCCATTTCTAACAAGCATCTTTATCTATGGCCTGCATTTTATTGTACTTTATTATATACGTCAGACACTGTGTATAATTTGACTGCATCTTTCTTCCTGAAGGTGTTTCTATAATATGCTCTGTGAGAATTGTCCTCAAGAAGACCTGAAAATATGTACTTATTTTTCAATACAAATTCTTAACACTTTTTTTACTGTGTCCTAGGTAAAGACTTAGCTGTATGAACTGTAGAAATGAGTTTTTTAATAGGCAGATTTTATTCTACCACAGTACATCTCACTGATGAAGATTCAGCTTCTATCAATTCCTTCATCACACTATGTCTGTGTTTTCTCTAGTGTTGCCTTACCATTCTGCCTGACCTTACTGTCTTCATCCATTGTTTCCAACATTTTCAAACTGAGCTTGCCACTTAGTTGAGAAATGTTTTTTTCTGCTGATGGCACAAGTGCCAATAGTTTGACTCCTGCTCTGTATTCTCTTCTTTTAGACATACCTGTTATGTATTCTTTTCTGCATTTCCTAAGCTCTTCACATATTCTCTTTCTCTACTGGTAGCTATACTGTAAGTCTTTCTTGTACAGTGCTCTATAATACTTTTGAACAGCATTTTTTTACATGAATTTAAATGTTTTACTGAAATTCTCTACTAAACCATCGGTCTGTGGATGGTAATTTCATGGTTTAACCGTTTTACCTGAAAACATTGGCACAACTGCTACATGATCAACTGACATAATTGTGTGTACCATGATTGATGAGGATCTCTAGCAATACCACTCTATATATCAGCAACACCAATTCTCTTCCAACAGATTTACCATTAGTCTTATTTAGTGGTAAGGTTCTAGAAATTTTGTGGCATAATCTACTACGAACATGATATTTTGATACTCATTATTAGATCTTACCAATGGCCCAACAATGTCCATAACAATGACTTTAAATGGTATATCTATAGTAAGCATTAGAATCAAAGGAGTTCAGATGGTGGAGCAGTTTTTGTACGTTTAAGATGGGATGAACAGAATTCTTCCCTTTCTTTTACAATTCCTGGACAAAACTCTGGCTAATACTCAGACCTTAGTTTCTTTTTTCTCCCTGCAGCTGACCATCAATTGTCACTGACTCCTCTCCTCATTCGCTGGGCCTACTTGACATGCCTTAGTTTTCCTCAAACTCAGATTGACCCACATCCAGGGCTGGTGAGGAGATCAAGGGTGCTGGTGCAACATCATGCTACTCCCAGGGAGAATGCCATAACTACCACCACCCTACAGCAGCCTTGAGAGCTCCACAATCACTGCTTTGGGCAGGTGCATGTGTGCTTCAACACATATAATACTCAGTCCTTAAATGTATCCATCCCCAAGTGACCTCCAAGTACATGATTATATGAATGTTTCTTAACTATTGTCTTGTAAGGCTTTGAATGTAGTAATTGTTGTACAATTTCTCCTTTATTCTTGTTTAATATCTATAACAGTTAATTGTCTAGTTCGAAATAAGGGTCAGAAGCAAGTTCAGAGAGTTATTTATGATCTCCTATTATCACTTCTATCATCTCTATTGTTGTACCTAAGGTATCATCTTCTCACAGACTTTTTTAAGTTAATTTGGCTCACATTCAGGACTATTAAATTTGGATTGCTCTCCTCGC
Source organism: Protopterus annectens (assembly GCF_019279795.1). Classification (NCBI taxonomy): domain Eukaryota; kingdom Metazoa; phylum Chordata; order Ceratodontiformes; family Protopteridae; genus Protopterus; species Protopterus annectens. The sequence continues at coordinate 1,150,827,511 of NC_056739.1, forward strand.
TTATTTCTTTCAAAGTGGAAAGCTCAGTTTCTTCTCCAAAATACACTGGTACAGATTCCTCTTTATCTAACTCTTCCTCTGCAAATGGCAGCCCTAAACAAAAAAATTGCCCAGAATCCCCTTTTACTTGAGTTTTCCATGTTAAATTATTTGACATGGTTTTAAAATTCCAACCAGTTTAGAATTCTTACCCTTTTTCTACACTAATAATTTCTTTCTTACTGGCTACATTCTTCTTTTTAATAGATACCAGATGTTCAGACTTTCAAGCAAAAACAAAGACAGTATATAGTTGGGTTCTTCTCTATTAATGCTATATTTTTGATACACATCATTTAAATCTTTGCATTCTAACTATAACTTACTGGGCTTATCTTTCCAAATAATAACATCATGTGATGTCCAGTTACTACTGCTATAAGACACAATACTTTTTGCCTCTGTAAAGCCAAACTACCTCTACATTCTGCTTGTTTTTAAGTCTGTCTTTAGACACAGGAATGATTCACTGAAGTGACCATATTGCCAGGTCTTTCTTGTATAGTGCTCTATAATACTTTTGGACAGCATTTTTTACATGAATTTAAATGTTTTACTGAAATTCTCTACTAAACCATCGGTCTGTGGATGGTAATTTCATGGTTTAACCGTTTTACCTGAAAACATTGGCACAACTGCTACATGATCAACTGACATAATTGTGTGTACCATGATTGATGAGGATCTCTAGCAATACCACTCTATATATCAGCAACACCAGTTCTCTTGCAACAGATTTACCATTAGTCTTATTTAGTGGTAAGGTTCTAGAAATTTTGTGGCATAATCTACTGCGAACATGATATTTTGATACTCATTATTAGATCTTACCAATGGCCCAACAATGTCCATAACTATGACTTTAAATGGTATATCTATAGTAAGCATTAGAATCAAAGGAGTTCAGATGGTGGAGCAGTTTTTGTACGTTTAAGATGGGATGAACAGAATTCTTCCCTTTCTTTTACAATTCCTGGACAAAACTCTGGCTAATACTCAGACCTTAGTTTCTTTTTTCTCCCTGCAGCTGACCATCAATTGTCACTGACTCTCCTCATTCACTGGGCCTACTTGACATGCCTTAGTTTTCCTCAAACTCAGATTGACCCACATCCAGGGCTGGTGAGGAGATCAAGGGTGCTGGTGCAACATCATGCTACTGCCAGGGAGAATGCCATAACTACCACCACCCTACAGCAGCCTTGAGAGCTCCACAATCACTGTTTTGGGCAGGTGCATGTGTGCTTCAACACATATAATACTCAGTCCTTAAATTTATCCATCCTCAAGTGACCTCCAAGTACATGATTATATGAAAGTTTCTTAACTATTGTCTTGTAAGGCTTTGATAGTAGTAATTGTTGTACAATTTCTCCTTTATTCTTGTTTACTATCTATAAAACAGTTAATTGTCTAGTTCAAAATAAGGGTCAGAAGCAAGTTCCGAGAGTTATTTATGATCTCCTATTATCACTTCTATCATCTCTATTGTTGTACCTAAGGTATCATCTTCTCATAGACTTTTTTAAGTTAATTTGGCTCACATTCAGGACTATTAAATTTGGATTGCTCTCCTCGCTTATTTCTTTCAAAGTGGAAAGTTCAGTTTCTTCTCCAAAATACACTGGTACAGATTCCTCTTTATCTAACTCTTCCTCTGCAAATGGCAGCCCTAAACAAAAATTGCCCAGAATCCCCTTTTACTTGAGTTTTCCATGTTAAATTATTTGAAATGGTTTTAAAATTCCAACCAGTTTAGAATTCTTACCCTTTTTCTACACTAATAATTTCTTTCTTACTGGCTACATTCTTCTTTTTAATAGATACCAGATGTTCAAACTTTCAAGCAAAAACAAAGACAGTATATGGTTGGGTTCTTCTCTATTAATGCTATATTTTTGATACACATCATTTAAATCTTTCCATTCTAACTATAACTTACTGGGCTTATCTTTCCAAATAATAACATCATGTGACATCCAGTTACTACTGCTATAAGACACATTATTTTTTTGCTTCTGTGAAGCCAAACTACCTCTACGTTCTGCTTGTTTTCAAGTCTGTCTTTAGACACAGGAATGATTCACTGAAGAGACCATACTGCCTACGTCCTTGTAATTCTTTACTTTGCAAAGATACTGTGCACTTCAATATTTAGCTGTTGCACAGACCCAGCATGCAGATTAGATAGGTATAACGTCTACTTTATAATATGTCATGGATATTTCATTCTCAGCATGCATTCTAGACACATTCATATTCCCAGTAGTAAAACATTTCCATTTATTGATACAAAATCTGGTTACATGGCCTTTCTTCCCACACCCCTAATAAGTTAGCTCAATACTGAGTATACAGTGGCTCAAAAACAGGGTCAATTGTAAACTATTGGTTTAGGTTTAGATATGCACCTTTCAGTTTTTAACAAAGTATTATCTGCTAGAATATGTTCAATTGCACTAATGAGTTTAAACTTTTGGGATCACTTTGATATACCTACTTGTATTAACAAATGATGCTACTTTAAAAATATCAACAGTAAGCAATTTTGTCATTTCTGTTTTACTATTAGTAACTTACTGGAATCACAGTTTAACAGTATGTTTAAGGTCATGCATTTCAGCTGTAACCATTTTATAAATATTAAATGTGAAATTTTGAAATTTAATTGCTTGCATTTCAGCAGTAAACCTGCACAAGACAAACATTACTTTTTAAATTTATCATATTCCGTGTTATATTTACTGTTTCCACGTATATTTAGAGTATCACCAGACAGTTATGAAGAAAGGATTTTTGCCCTTTCATTTCTACCCCAGTGCTCTTGTGTACCATACAGTTCAGCTGCTGACAAGTATAACTTCGTAATTTTCCTTGGACTGCTTCCTTATGAGATGCAACTGTACTGCTAACAAGTTTCTTTTGCTCCTGTAGGCTCACCAAGTCCTAGTTTATAGCCATCCCTCTCTGTACTAGGGTTTCAATAACTTTGTCACTGAGTGGGTCACTTTGATACTGCAAACATTTTTATAAAACACAGATGCAGTTTTGTATTTAGTAACTGCAAATGATTAAACTCACTTGATTGCAGTTCACGCACTAATGGCCTGCAAAGTGAAAGGTATACAAGTCTTTTGACTTTTTCCCGGTTAGGGGTCAGCACATCGGAACTCCAGTCCACTAATGATTGGCAGTAGATTTTTACGTGTCGAGTTGCCGGCCCTGATGCACAACCTTCAATGAAGGTACACCCATTCATGCATGTCTCCACACAGAAGATGCTCTAGCTGAGAATCAAACAGGACAACGTCTTACTATGGGGCGACAACGCTACCGCAGCACCACCACCGCAGTACAGTGAAAGGTACACAAGTAGTTTAATTTATTCCTTTCTTTTGTAGGTTATTAATAAAAATAGCACTGCAATTCTTTGAGCAATGAATAAAGCATTCAAGTAGTTGGCAGAGTACAATATGCTGGCTCATATTTTCCACCAGAAGTGGTATTCTGATAACAGTGGACACAGATGCAGCTGAGAATACAGCTTGAATTCTACTCACACAGTGCTTTATTCAATGTGGTAACACGTCCATGTATACATTTCTCCACAGTTCAAGTAAAAATTTCAAACATAAATTCATCTTCTAGTCCAGCTAAAATTAATTTGTTGCAAACTCCAAATGAACCAGTTTTATGCCCATAGCATCCTGCTGCAATCTCATGATTACAGAGTTGTTCTAGAGCTTCCCAAGGTTAACAACTGGAGACATGCTTCCTTCCTGAGAAACTTTCTCTGGGCGTGACAACCCATCTCCAAATGAGACACCATGACAGTCTCCACTGAAACTACAATGCAGGACAGTTAATCTCCCCTTGAAACTCTATAGTGGATCTCTTGACAATCTGCCATGGCTTAGAAAAGTTTTTTTTATACAGGAACAAATTACATAAGTGGCCTCATGCTGTCCCATTAACCAAACGTGCAAGAATTTCTCCTCTTTCTAATGCCCAGCATTATGTGACTGATTTTAAAGAAACATTACTTACATAGTACTTACATAACATATAGCATTCAATATCTCAATATTTATTATTTGTTTATTTGCTTGTGTTTACTGGGAAAGTCCAAATGTGTTTGGGTGCCCATTTTCAGAGGAGTCCCAAGGAGAAAAGCTCCAGCATGCATACAGTCAACAGAGTAAAAAAAAATAATATACATATATGAAGCGATCACACAGCCGATTATATAAAATATTTACAAAAGTTTTCACAGAGACAGATCATATTTACAAGGTTTTGAAAAGTAGATGACAAAGTTACACTGTGTACACCAAATATGAATGACTGTAATGATGAATGAATGAACAAATACATAAACTATGGTCACAATAAAATGTTACAACTCACTGCTGACAGATGCATATAGTGTGACCCACTACAACCCTTTCTCATACACATACACATACAAATACATACACATACTCTCAGATTTACCCAGCAATCCAAGTCATACGGTGAATCTGCAAGGGTGTAAAGAGCAGAAAATACTTTTTTTTTAATTTTGTGTGTGTCTATCCTAACCTCTTTGTTTTGAGAAGCACAAGCTGCTTTATTTCTTATTTCTGATGATTTATTTATTTTACCTTGTTTGATTCTCTGCTCAGGTATGGACATAACAGCCTAGCTGGAAGCAGGAAGTTCTGTGACTAAAGGTATACAAGTGCTTTGACAGTCATGCTGTGAGCATGCAAGTGCATAGAGAGGAAACACGTTTATTTTCATTGTGTCTGTGTTTATTCCAGTGTTTCTCATTTCGGGAAGCATTAGTTGTTTTATTTTTAATCTCATTCATGTCTTTTACCATGCCTAATTCTCTATTCAGGCACTGACATTACAGCCTATGGGGGAGGGTCTGTGATTATATTTAAGTGTCCCAGAATTCTAAACAGAAGAATAACTTTTATTTTCATTTTATGTGTGTTTATCCTGGTGTTCCTTGTTTTTAGTAGCACTAGTTGTTTTATTTGTATTGTCCTTTATTTCTTTTACTTCACTTGACTCTCTGTTCAGGCACCGAAATAGAAGTCGTGGGGGGGGGGGTTTAGTGATCATCTTTAGACATTTGCGATTGCAAGTGGATTTTACTGGCGGTTTACCTTTGTTTAAAAATAATTGCTAATATTTAATCATGGATCATTTTGCTTAGATCTGAGTTCCATCATTAACTGAAGAAAGGAGCAATATTTCAGTGCTGTAACAACATTATGCATTAGGGATTTGTTTGCGAACCTACTGCTCTAGAGGACTTGGAAGCACTGTTAGCAGGACTTAGGAAGGCAGTTGCAGTAGGAATGGGGGACTCTCCTACTGAGGTTGTGGACCCTTCTGTTAATGATGTAGACACTCATGTCATCTTTAATTTCTGTCAACTAACAAGGTAGGATATTGCTGCCCATCTTCTACTCAATACAGGCAAATATGTAATGGATCAACACAGAGTCATGTAATGCACTGAAGCAAAATCATTGTAATGACAGTTCCATCCAGTGTCACATAGGTGTAACACTCACAGTTATGCTCCTGTTCAAAACATATGCCCACAGTTCTCAGGTCCAATGCCATCATATACAGAAGTAAATAGAAATGCAAAAAAAACGATACATCAGGGTAGAGGTTTACTTCAAATTACTGAATGCTTACTTTACTGAATGCCATTTCAGCGAACCTCACTTTATCAACTCTCATTATATTGAAATCCAGGAGCTATGAAAAGGAAACCCTGGGAAAGGAAACACTTGGTCATCATGGTGAACTTTGTCCTTGCTTCACTGTAGTATGATCTCGGATTTAGAATATTTAGTTGGGAGGTGTGGGGGGCAGAGCCCCACCATATCGGGGGGGGGGAGCTCCCCACTTGGAAGTTTTTTTGTTTTTCTGCTTGTTGTTTTGTCCTATTGGCTGAGTGGTTCCTTTCCCAGGGTTTCCTTTTCCTAGTTCCAGGAGTTTGATATCATGACAGTCAATGAAGTGAAGTTTGCTGAAATGGGATTCGATAAAGTAAGTATTTGATCATTTGAACCACTTGGAAGGTTTTTTGTTTTTCTGTTTGTTGTTTTGTCCTGCTGGTTGAGTGGTTCCTTTCCCAGGGTTTCTTTTTCCTAGTTCTGGGAGTTCCATATAATGACAGTCGATGAACTGAGGTTTATATTTGATCATTTGAAATAAATGTCAGGGTAGTAGTTCTGACATTAGCCCAGAAATGATTGCAAGAGAATGCAAACTGAAGCATGGAGCAAATGGTCACTTTGCACCACTTAGTGCTAATCTGACTCAACTGAAGTCAAGGTTTCAGAAAATAAAGAAAGTGGGGGTTTAGTAAATGGAGATTCCATGACTGAGAAAATAATTGGGCCTGTTACAACCATTAGTAGGGAACAAGTTATTGTCTCCAGCCTTACTGGGGCAAAACTGAGTGATATTTATGATGCATCAAAAAGGATGTTAAAGAGCAAGTGGACTTTTGGTACTATTGTACTTTATGCTGGGGTAAATGTAAATGGTTTGTATGTAACGCCTTTGTATAATATGTATAAAAACCTGAAAAGATATTCCATTTCTGTTATACATATAAAGTGGACATCTGTTTTAAAGTAATTCTACCCTCCCCAAATTCCAATAACTTCTGACATTCCAGTACCATGTTATACAACAAATGGTCAATGGATTTTTGTTAGAGTAAGGACACCTACCTGATAAGGTCCTGGAATGAATAGCTGAGCAAAAGTGTGTTATCTAAAAGGAACAACTTTCACCATTGTTTCCTACCTGAAACCAAATTGGGTTGGATCCATTGTCTGGAGGTGTACATTATTAAGTAAAAAATTTTCAGAATTAATAACATATTTTTTAGATAATCTTATTTTGTCCAAAAACAGGAACAGAACAACAGAGTTAGTAGAGTAGAAAAAATGTTCTGCATAAATGTATGTAATATTACAAATAAGACTGGGAAATTATCAGCTATAACTAATCAAACATGCATTCTATTATAGATATCCATCAGGATGAATTATAGAACTAACTCAAAAACAAGCCACCCTGTTGAAATCACAACATCAATACGCTGCATAACAGAAGGAAGAAAATCATGGCAAGCAACTCAGAGGACAAAGAAAGTCTACCAAAACCAAATCTGAGGTAAGGTTGGTTTCCCAGGCCAAGGACAATCACAAGGCATTCTTTAGCTATGTCCTCAAACTCAAAGGCATTACACAATTGTGTGTAGAGCTCATTGTTAATGCAGCCACCTATACTAAGCCAGAAGATATAAGAAACTAACTGGCCAACAAATTAATCTCCAACTTTACCTCACTCTCCTCCTCAACCTCCCATCAGGAAATCCCATCAAATATAACTCCCGCAACTATCACTAGGGAAGAGGTCCTCAATGCTCTCTCTAAGGCCAAGAATACTGCATCAATGGGCCCAGGAAATATCCCAGACTGCCTTCTAAATAGCATAAAATATGACCTATCGGGCCCTCTGGATTTGTTATTTAACTGTAGCCTCCAAACAGGCTTCATGCTTCAAGAATGAAGAACAGCAACTGTCATCCCTCTGCACAAAGTTGGGCCATCTACAGACCTTGGAATTTATAAACTCATAACTCTCACTAGTCTCATATGCAAAACTATGGAAAGAATTATCATGGAAATGACCAATAACAACAAAGGAAACCTGCAGACACTGGATCCAATCCAATTTGGTTTTGTCAATGATAGGTCATGCCTACTTAACTTGGTGGACTTCTTTGAGAAGGTCACCAAAGCAATGGATGAGGGCAAAACAGTTCACACTGCCTAGCTTGACCTGGCCAAGGCATTTGACATAATACCCCACTTGGACATTGCTGACAAACTCAAGATGTTAGGTATAAACTCATATGTCACCCAGTAGATAGCCAACTGGCTCACAAACAGGACCCAGGACGTTAGAAATGGGGAGTCTACCTCTACAAAGAGGCCAATCACAAGCCAAGTCTCTCAGAGATCAGTCCTGGGACCACTCCAATTTGTCATTTACTTCTCTGAAGTCAAGGGCAATGTCAGTGGTCTCTGGCTGACTAAATTTGCAGATGATTGCAAATTAGGAGCTGTCACTGAATCTCCCACTGACACAAATATTTTCCAGGAAGGGTTGACACAGACAAATAAATGGTGTCACAGCCATAGACTAAAATTAAATACCAAGAAATCCATAATAGTATCCTTTGTGAAGTCATCCACCCCTGGTAATTATCATATTGACAATATACCCTAACAATTGACCCAGTAGTCAGGGACATGGGAAAACACAAAGACAGTGAGCTAGCCTTTGACCATCTCATGCCTACACCAGTGAAGAAATCATTCTATGTTGTTCAACTTTTAAACAAAGGTATGGTATCTAGGTCCAAGGAAGTCATTCTTTCACTGAATTCAGCCTTCATCAGACCTACAATGTCCCCTTTGTTATCTACCTAACCAAGCACATCCAACAACTGGATGTAACATGTCCTGTGTAGACCACCTCAAAGCTCTATCCCTGTATTCTGCCTCCTACAGGATGTTGAGAGGAGATCTATGCCTGGCATACAGTGCATTGCCAGATCCCGCCCTGATGGACCTACTGCATATCCACAAAACAATCAACACCAGAGTTCCCATTCTAAAGACTTAATCCTTATCTGTGATATAAATACAACCTGCTGGAGAGACAGGTATATATCTTAGAGACTACACCTTCTCTGGAACAGGCTCCCTATCCATGTGAGGCAGAGTTCCTCCCTAACCCAATTCAACTGTAACTTGAACAATTGGATGGGAAACAGAACATCCATCCCTGGTTTGGCACCTATGTCTCTAATGGGCTCAGGCAGCCTGTAAATGGTTCATCCTCCAGGCCCCGGCTTGTAAATGTTTAATCTCCCAATCCCCTCCTTAAACTTAACAAGGGTGCCAGAACTTGTCAAAATTTGGGATGCATGGCTATGCTTAAAAAGGCCATTGTGGTTGTTAGCCTAGTACATACCATGAACCTATCAACTAGGGATGGCAATTTATTGATGTTCATATATTAGGATTGAACATGTATGAATGCCTAACAACTGATACTTCTGAAGGTGGACTTGTTTTTTGTTCATGATTCTATTCCCTCAAAATTATTACGGGATAATACTGATATGGAGTATCCTGCCATTGAACTTCCAGCATTTTTCAGGAATAACAGATTACATATAAATTGTAGTAATTGCAATCCAAAAATAAATTTTGAGCAACAAACCCAGTACTTACAATTCATGGGTGACAAATGAATCTTAAAATCTCAATAACCCTAGGTGACTTTAAATTTTCTATTATTAACTAGAGTAATAGAACATACCCGCGGTAGTGGTGCTGCGGTAGCGTTGTCGCCTCACAGCAAGACGTTGTTGCGTTCGATTTTAAGCTAGAGCGTCTTCTGTGTGGAGGCATGCGTGAATGGGCGTGCCTTCGTTGAAGGTTGTGCGTCAGGGCTGGTAACTCGGCACATAAAAATCCACTACCAAACATTAGCAGACCGGAGTTCCGCTGTGGTGACCCCTAACCGGGATAAACCGAAAGACACAACAACTACAGGTATAGAACATGCACCTCATAAAATAAACATGAATTAGAATTTACTGTTGACTCATATATTAATTACTTCTAAAATGGTTATAATGAGTTATACATAAACAAAGACATTGGTAATCTCCAAACTCTGGACTCTACCCAGTTCGGATTTGTAAAAGGCAGATCATGTCTCTTAAACCTGATTGACTTCTTTGAAGCAGTCATCAAAGCCATAGATGAGGGTAAGGTGGTTCATGTAGCTTATCTAGATCTCGCCAAGGCTTTTGACACCATCCCCCACTCTGGAATTATAGATAAGCTCACTAAACTAGGTATAAATCCCTATGACACAAGATGGGTTGCCAACTTGCTCATGGACAGAACCCACACTGTGAAAGTAGCAGACTCCAAATTCGACTTCAGACCAGTGACAAGTGGAGTACCAAAGGGTTCAGTCCTGGGTCCTCTCCTGTTTGGTATCTACTTCTCTGAAGTACAGGCTAACACAGAAGGTCTTTAGCTAACAAAGTTTGCAGATGACTGCAAACTAGGAGACATAATCGAAACTCCTAACAATGTGGACATACTACAAAAGGGACTCACTGAGACAGATGCCTGGTGTCAAAGCCATGGCCTGAAGCTCAATGCCAAAAAGTGTACTGTCATCCCCTTTGGTAAAAACTCTGTACCCATGAACTACCACATAGTCAGTAGTCTACTTAACACTGAACATGTGATAAGAGACCTTGGGACACAGGTGGACAGTAGTCTCTCCTTTGATAATCACATCACCACAGTGGTCAGGAAATCCTTCTATGTGGCTCACCTCATCACAAAAGGTTTCTCATCCAGAAAAAAAGAGGTCATTGTTCCCCAATCACTCATTAAACCCATTATAGAGTACAATGCCCCTTTTGGTATATAGAGTGCAATGCCCCTTTTGGTATATACCTCACAAGACATCTACAACAACTGGAAAGGCCACAGAAATACCTCACAAAGAGGATTACTGGCCTCAAACAGATGCCCTATGCAGACTGTCTCAAAAAAAGCCAGCTTTAATCCGTCGCATATTGCCTACTCAGAAGTGATCTCTGCCTAACATACAAAGCTATGTCAAACCCAGAGCTCTTGGACATGCTCCACTTAAAGAAATCCCAATCCCTCCGAGCTACACACTCTAGGGACCTAAACCTTGTCACCACAATAAACAGAACATGCTGGAGGGACAGATTCCTGTCCCAGAGACTTCCCATACTCAGGAACAGACTATCTATGCCAAGCAGAGCTCATTAGCACTCTTAAAGAAAAATCTTGATGATTGGAGGGAAATAGGAAATTCACCCCAGGGATCACTTCTGTGGCTCTGCTCGACACCAGCACAGGAAAATAATTTTCTTGGGTGGCGAAAGCCAGGGTATGTTTTTGGCTAGGCTTATGTAGGCCCTAGGGCCAATAGCCTAGTACCTACCTATGAAGCTATGAACCTATAATTGCTCAAGCATTAGTTATCAATTACTTTTTGAAGAGATTAATGACCTAAACTGAAACACCAGAGCTTTATCTTACATTACTAAGCAGGGCATACATCCCTAGATCACTCGATGGGTTGCCACCTGGCTTACTGACAGAACCCACACTGTAAAAGTAGCCAACTCCAAATCCAGCTCCAGATAAGTGACAAGTGGAGTACCTCAGGGTTCAGTCCTGGGACCGCTCTTGTTTGGCATCTACTTCTCTGAAGTACAGGCCAACACTAAGGGACACTGGCTAGCAAAGTTTGCAGATGACTGCAAACTTGGAGCCATTACTGAATCCCCAAATGATGTGGATATTCCACAAAAGGGCCTTAGAGAAACAGATGCTTGGTGCCAGAGCCATGGGCTCAAGCTTAATGCCAAGAAATGTATGGTTATCCCTTTTGGGAAAAACCATGTACCCATGAATTACCACATAGGTGGCAGTACACTAAACACTGAAAGTGTGATGACAGACTTAGGGACACAGGTGGATGGTGGTCTCACCTTCGATAACCACATTGCCACAACAGTCAGGAAAGCCTTCTATGTGGCACACCTCATCACTAAAGGCTTTTCATCCAGAAAAAAGGAGGTCATTGTCCCACTGTACTCATCCCTCATTAGACCCATTATAGAGTACAATGCCCCATTTCGTATGTACCTCACAAGACATCTACAACAACTGGAAAGGCCGCAAAAATACCTCACTAAAAGAATTACAGGCCTAAAGCAGATGTCCTATGCTGACCGTCTAAAATAACTCCAGCTATACTCTGTAGCATATCGTTTACTCAGAGGCAATCTCTGCTTAACATACAAGGCCATGTCAATCCCTGAGCTGTTGGACATGCTCCACTTAAAGAAATCCCAATCCCTCAGAGCCACATGCTCCAGAGATCTAAGCCTTGTCATCACAATGAAGAAAACATGTTGGAGGGAGAGGTTCCTGACCCAGAGACTCCTCATACTCTGGAATAGACTGTCCATACAAGTCAAGCAGAGCACCTCCTTGGCCCTCTTCAAAAGTAACCTTGATGATTGGATGGGAGATAGGGAATTCAGCCCGCGGATCACATCAATCACCCTGCTAGATAGAGGTCCAGGGAAGTAAATATTGTGGGAAGAAATATCCGGGGAATTGTTTGGCTAGGCTTGTATAGGCCGTAGGGCCGATAGCCTAGTACCAACCTATGAACTTATGAACCTATGAATTGTACGACTTAATGAAATCAAAAGACATGGTCCATATGACTAATTTACCTTCCCATAATAATAATGCTTTGAATCTATTGCTTATTAACATTTGTTGTAAAATTCATAATATTAGAGCCCTTCCCCCATTAGAGACCTCTATTCATTTTTCTTTAGAATTTACTGTTGACTCATATATTAATTACTTCTAAAATGGTTATAATGAGTTATGACTGGTCAAGCATTAGTTATCAATTACTTTTTGAAGAGATTAATGACCTAAACTGGAACACCAGAGCTTTATCTGTACCATCAGCATTTTGACAGTTACTTGAGAGCAAATGCTTCCATCTAATAAATAAATGCAAAAAGGTTAGATTAACTTGCCAAAAATGGATTTCACAACAATGTTGGAATAGGAAACTACCTAAATTAGTAAGGAAAATAGAAAGAGCTACAAATTATTTAAGCAATTTCTTTCAAGCTCCTTAAAGAAAAAGTAACACATTTTGTAGATTGCATATCAAATTAAAACATCCAAAACTGCTTACAAAGAGTCAGTGAGTAAGAATTCTGATCTTAAATAGTTATATAGTTATGTCAGCAGTCTGAAAAAGGCTAAAAATAGACTTGGTCCTCAATTTGTAATTATTCTGAAATAGCTAAAATAGCTAGAGTTTTAAATGACTACTTCACTTTAGTTTCATCAAAACTGTGGTTATTGGTGAAATCTCAATTCCAGATAAATGTCATACTTCATGTTTATTAATCACACAGGATATGGAAACATCTGCTTTAAATATGGTTGAAAAAGAACAGAGGTGCTAGCCATTCATAACCTTTCTAGCCAACCGATACACCCTTTAACCTTATTATTTAATATGTTATTAATGACCTGTACAGTTCTGGATTTAGGGAGAACTAACAAATATTATACCAATCCATAAGATTGGATTATTTGGCAATACTACTAGCTATCATCCAATAAATCTGACAACACTTATATGCATGTTATTGATATACATGGTTTATTTATAAGCATTGTATTGTATGACTTAGTTTTTTAGACAATATAGTAAGTAGAAAATCACGTTACTATATGTAAGATGCTTATTTGCAGTATCACTTTAAGTAGAATGAATTAAGTCAAGTCAGTGATTGGTTGTGGACTATTTGAATTTCTATATATAAGGAAAGTTTGATAATGGAAATTTGTCTTTGATCTGAAGAAACTTTTTAGTGAAAGCGGTTATCATTTGTAATAAAATATCAATTTTATTGGCCTCAATATATCGTGGTTTTGCCTGGTTGCTTCATTAGACTTTTTAGTTTGACTTATATGCATGTGTTTTGAGAGGTGTTCATTAGCATTTTAAGCATCCATGAGACTGGACTAGCATTTGGTAATCTTAAACAACATGGTTTTACAAGGAACAGATCGACTTTCTCCAATATGACTGGGTTTTATGAAACTGTTAGTAAAGCCTTAGATAATGGTCTTAGTGTTGGGGTTGCATACTTAGATATATCAAAGGCTTTCGATAGTATCCCTCTTGCAATGATAATTAATTCCCTGATAAAGCATAAGATAAATCCTTATACTATTGAATGAGTTAGATGTTGGCTTAGATATGGATTTTATCATGTTAACGTTCAAGGCCACTTTTCAAACTGGTCAGAGACTGCCACTGTCTGTTTTAGGCCCTATAGTGTTTAACTTTGTATTTTCATTTTTGTCTATTAATAACACTTTTTGGCTGTCAAAATAAGCTGATGGCATTAAAACTGGTGCATTGTTAACATAATTATCAGATGGTTTAGCTTTCAATTTATATGTGTTCAAACTATTTGAATGGTTAAATAAAATGTATCTTAATATCAGTCCATCTAAGAGTGGTATTATGCATTCTGGTCATTTCAGACCTGAACAGTCTTTTAATTTGGGAAATCATGTTATACAGGAAGTGACCTGAATACAGAGGCCTTAGTGTATCTCTCTCTCTCTCTATATATATATATATATATATATATAAGTTCTAATTTAGGATTTAAAAATGCATGTGCCGGTAAAGATAAAGGCCATGCATGTCATGGTCCTTTTTACAACCATATCTGTTGCAGTCCTACTGAAATTATTTACAATGCATATTAGACTTATAATTGAATACAGCTCATTTTCTGTACATATTCAAGAGATGACCTGCCCATATTACAAGATGTTCAAAGACAACTTAACTAAAACAATTATGGAATGCAGGACAGTGGCACATCATGAATGTTTAGCTAAACTTAACTTATTTTCCATCAGATATCATTGGTTAATTGGTAGTCTGTACATATAATATAATGCACTTCATGATGAGGAACCATGACTTCTGTCCAAAATTGAATTGTTGCAATCACAGTGAACTTCTCATGAGGCAAAGTATACCTTTCAAATAACAAAATGCAGAACCATTTTTAGATCAAGGATTATCACCCAAAGAATTATAACATCATGGAAAGACAAACCAAAGCAGGAACAAGCAGCACCCCAAAGTCTTCAGCTCTTCCACTCTTTATTAAAAATAACTTGAGTAAAAAAACTGGCAGCAAATCACAAGTAAAGTTAAGCGCTTTTTGTCTAGTCTAGTAACTAGACTTCTTCAGACAACAAACAGCAACTCAAATTCACTTAAATGCACTCCCCCCTTCTTTCTCCTATTAACTTAATTACTTAATATGTACCAATTAGACATAATAAATTACCTTAAACTTTGCAGCATAAATTAAGTTAAACAATCAATGCTACTAGTTGGTACAGCATACAAACATAGTACAATAACATAAAATAGAATTAAATAAATAAAATAAAGTAAACTACTGTACTTAAAAAGATACACAAAAAAAAGAAGATATTAGTTTCAACATTCACATATGTATCAGTCTCCATAGTTCTATTTTGCAGATTCATATTAATCAACATATTAGGAGCTACAAGTTCAGACCCAGCAATTACACTATTTGATGAACAAAAGGTAGCCATTTCCGAATGAATTCCAGAATTAGACTGTGATTACTTGTGATTTGCTAAAAGTTTTTTACTCGAGTTATTTTTAAAAAAGATCTGAAGACTTTGGGGTGCTGCTAGTTCCTGCTTTGGTTTGTCTTTTCTACATTTTCTGGTGCCGTTTATGTTTCTTCAATTACGACAATTATGACATCATGGGATAGATTGCAATTACAAGAAAGGAAACATAATTCTCTAGAATCATTTGAGAAGTCTTTAGATACTAGGCTAGCTTTGAATGTCTACTCAGTGACCTTGGAACCAGCATTATGATGGTCCCTGACCTTTATGTAGCTTACTAGAAACTATGAAACAATAAAAGTCTCTTTACACCTCAGATGTCTGTGACTCTATATATATATATATATATATATATATATATATATAGATAGATAGATATTTATATATATATATATATATATATATATATTTATTATATATATATATATATATATATATATATATATATATATATATAGCCAGAGTAATATATTTTAGCTCACGGTCAGATGCATTCAGTGCAACATAAATATTTCCCCCAAACACAAACAGACTTTGACTGTTTACAATTCAGATGTTTGATTATGATCAAACGAATATATAAATAGTCACAGTAATCAGTTCATCTCACTGCACTCAAAATATATTCAGTGCAATATATCTGCACTGTATATACAGTGCAGCCTGTTACAACACCCTTAGATGCACTCGTGCTTGCAGACACACAAACATTATTCCCACTGGTTAGAGCCACTTTATTAACTGTATATACCTCAGTTGTCTTCCAGTGAATGAATAAATACATAAACCACTATGTCATGCAGCTAACTCCTTCAAGAAATACTCGTATGGTGCTCAAGAGTGACTCATTCTTCAAAACTGGCAAGCAAGAAATGGAAGTAAACAGGGGAATTCATTTATTCATTATGTCTTTGTCAATGAATAAATGAAGCAGAGCATTATTTCCTTTCAGAAAAGTAATGCTTTTGTTGCCCAGGACATGTTTATAGTGTCAGTGTTTTTATTATCTCAGCCTCCAGTCATGTTGATTGTTGCATATATCTACTGGTCTCCAATCGTTAAAAAAATTACCAGTAATAAAATAAATAAATAATAAATAAATAAACATGCTGAGCACTGCAAATAGTGGTGCAGTTCATCTCTTCATTCACTGTTTTATGAAGGACATTTGTTAAAACTGATGAGATTATGTTACCTATGAGCTCAGCTAAACAAATGCATGCCTTTTTGTCTAACAAAGCAAGCAATAATTTTCTGAAGTGACAGTTCTCTGTCAAAAATGTTCAGCCTTTTTTTGAGTGCCATGAGGACTGGAACAGGGTAAACTGATAAATAGGGTTGAGACTGAAAATAACATGACAAAGTATGAGTTAATCTAGAATTTTGGCCAAAGAAAGGACGATAAATTGAAAACAATATATATCAGTGCCCCTTTAAGAAATACTGAATGTAATCATCTAGCAAGGGAGATCTCTTGCCTGCAAGTGTACCTACCAAGAAATTATCATACCTAGAATTAATTCCATGAATCCAAAATAGGAATGGTGGTAGTACACAGAAGACTTCGGAGTTTCTTAAATGTTATATGATGAAGAAGATGTTATTTTATGGGATTAGATAGTGTGCATGTGTCTATTTAAATATATTTTTATATTATGTTTTATAATGCAGTTAGAACACAGGCTAATTGTTCTTGTACCAGCCATCCTCAAATATATAACTGAATGTACTGCACACTGAACGTGATTATGCTGACATGGCCAAGGACTGTTACTATGAACATGTTGTGGGTACAAGGTGCATGGAATGAATGTTTTTTCTAGTTAAAGAGACATGTGGCAAAAACAAGAGGTGACAATTCATTCTGCCTGACAACAGAAAGAGAGAGAGAGATTGAGAGCTCATGAGAAAGACTTTAGAGGAAGGAATCGATAACACCTTTACCTGATGTTGGTGCTCTGTTACTACTCATTGTATGTAGATTAGTTAGGCCACCTGTCGAATGTTCTTAATTTATATTCTGCATGTGCTTTGTTTTCCTGCTTGCAGTCTGAGAGTATATTTTACCTTGCCTCCAATAACAACTAATAACTAGGTATTCATGGCAAAAGCTTTATGCCACTAAAACCTTGGCATGATTTCAGCTGAAAGAATCTCTCTCATAATATGTTTCATAAAGCAGAAATTATCGCTGACCCTGTATCAGGAAAGGAAAGGTATTCTGAAACGCACCTCTGACTGTCCCCGGGTTACTACATACTATTCCAATCTACTCCAGTGAAGGCTCTCAATGCCTCTGCATCTCTGTTCATATCTTCTCATTAGGCAAGTAATGCTTTCCTAGTGTTCCGTGGGGTATTCAAAGAAGCTTATAAACATTCAAAAAAAGCTTAGCTACCAAATGCGGAGCTCAGTAGCAAAAACAATATGTAAATGAAGTAATCTTTTGGTCTGTAGTACACGTATGTATTGGTACTTTCTGATGTAAGTTTAGATAATCTAAAATATAGCCAAATGCTGCCTTGTATATATTTATCTATATATATATCTACCTATACAAGTACACATTGAAGCACAGCAGTCAAAACACAGGTGACCAATGCCACCATTTCAAAAATCAACATACCAAAAAATCTACAAAATCATACAAAAAAAATCTCTTATAAAAGGAAAATGGTTTCCTTTTGTGATCCATTACTGAAAACCTAACATAAATTCAAACATATTTGCCTTAACAGTGGCAGATAACGTATAGGACTGGGGTTAGGGGCAGAGTTAGGTTAGACATAGTGTTAGCACTTAATAGTAAGGGATTGGCGGGGGGGCTTTGCCTGTTTGTGCCACCTTACAAATGCATGCTAACCCTAACACTGCCCTGACCTCAGCTCTACACCTTACCTTAGAAATTCTCTTTTTGTCACACTGCCACTAAACAAGACACTGATACACACAACACATAAAACACCACACACACAGCACTAAATCTATTCCCTTACCTTGCCATTACCTGATCCTTACTCTGACCCTAACCCACAGATGCTCCCTTGCCCTATCCTACCACCTAATGTCAAACTTTTATTATATCTAAATGTCTCAGCAGTAGAATCCCAAACCCACACTTAACTTATCCCATACTCTATCAATATTCCTTTTTTCAGCATCTGCAACAATCAATGACATAAACTCTTGATGAATTTTTCCAGCCATTCACTCTGTCAATGAAGTGCAGATTTCACCACGTAAGTGTAGGCATGTGTGTGTGTGTGTGTGTGTGTGTGTGTGTGTGTGTGTGTGTGCGCGCGCGCGCATGTATGTATGTGTATTTAATATATTGACAATGAAACACACATGCATGCATGCATAGAACATAATACACGTTGAGGGCTGGTGCGTAATAATGAGATATCTTGCTCTGTAGACTTGGTCAATGAGTTTCAAGATGCTTTCCAAAGTCACAGGCTCCAAACCAAGTTTTCTCATCCTGCTGTGTATGATATTTCATTCATTAAACAAAATACAACCCCATTTATTCCATTTATCTATTTTCCTTATTGAAAGGTACCAATATGTTCCGTTTTCCTAGGGAAAAAACACTGGTAAATCCCAAATTTGGAGTAAGTATTGGATTTTCTTGGAATTTGGCCTTAGGTTCCACCACACCTTCACCACAACTTATATTTTTTTCATTTTTTTCTCATATTTATAACCTGTAGCACTGCTGGCTTACTTTACTAAGTGCTCTGTATACAAAATCTGCTATAATTTTAAATATATATGTATATATATATATATATATATATATATATATATATATATATACAGATACATTAGAAAACTATAATGAAATCAAGGTTTGTTTGTGTCTTTCGGCTTTTTCCCGGTTAGGGGTCGCCACAGTGGAACTCCAGTCCGCTAATGATTGGCAGTAGAGTTTTACATGCTGGCTTGCCAGGCCTAACGCAAAACCTTCAACGAAGGAATGCCCATTCACGCATGTCGCCACACAGAAGATGCTCTAACTGAGAATCAAATGGTCAACATCTAACTGTGAGGCGACAACGCTACCGCAGCACCTATAACAAAATCAAGGTAAAGACTGCAAATTGCACTCAGGATGTAATTCCCATATTCCATCTCATATAAATGGAATTTAATGGTTTTGAGAACCATAAATCAGTGATCCCTGCCTATTTTTTAATTATTGTTTCCCATTCATTTTAATGGGATGTGCTAACTACCCTCTGTCACATATCAATTCCCATAGATTTCTATAAATGACCTCTCTCCTAGATATCTTTCTCCTATTTTAATGAGGCATTTTGCTTTTTAATGTGTTTTAGGATTTGTTTTAGGTACTGTAAAGGTAGAGTAGTTAGGGTAGTTTCAGTGTTAGGTTTGTAATTTAGTTAGTTACATTTATTATTTTTAATTTATTTATTTAGCATTTGATTGAGTGCGGTGTTGGTGCTGCAATAGCATTGCCGCCTCACAGTTAGACGTTGCCCGTTCGATTCCAAGTTAGAGCGTCTTCTGTGTGGCGACATGCGTGAATGGGCGTTCCTTCATTGAAGGTTGTGCATTAGGCCCGGCAAGCCAGCACGTAAAAATCTACTGCCAATCATTAGCGGATCGGAGTTCCGCTGTGATGACCCCTAACCGGGAAAAGCCGAAAGACACAAACAAACATTTAGCATTTGATTACCAGATAGTCTGACTGGGATGACTACCAGAGCCTTTTTCAGTGCAGGCCCAGGGAGAGAAGTTTCACATGTACTGTGAACACTAGTTAAATATAATCAAAAAATGTATAAATTTACAAACATCATATCATGTCAGACAGAAATACATAGGTATACAAGGCATGTTGGAATTATTTATTTTATTTATTTATTTACTTGTTTATTTATTGACATTTGGTAACCAGGAAAGTCCACTGGATCAGTGATCCATTTTCAGTGCAGGCCTGGGAGAAAAACTCCAAATACAAGTTACACAGAAATGGCATATCATTGTATCAGCAAGTATATGCAGTATATAAAAAGAAGCTGAATAACAGTTACGAGACAAAACATAATAATTATATAAGATGAAAATACAGTTACAAAAAAACAGAGAGACATTCTATCATCAGCTTTACAGAGTAAGCATCAATTACAAAAAGTATTCACTGTTTTTTTTTTTTTGTTAGACTTGTTTATTAGAATTAAAAAGAGATGGATGATTTAATAGTGGCAGGAAAAAAATAAATGACGTGGTAGAAGAAAAGGTTGTCAATTCAAGTATAGGGTTCATACAGAAATAAAAGTGAGACTAGAAAATTACAGAGAATAAAAGATCGGAGTATAGAAGAGTAACAATATCAATTACAGAGAATAAAAGGTTGGAGTATAAAAGATTTGCAATATCAGTTACAGAGAATAACAGGTTGGATTACAGAAGATTTGCAATATGAATAATAGACTTTATAGTACACTAAAGTGAAGGGCAAGTATTATATAATGCAGACTAGATGAGATTTAATAGGATATGCATTGCACAATGCAATGTAAGTTCCATTTAATAAACATTATAATGCAATATATATAGAATAAGTATTGTACAAAGTGTAAATGATGGGAGTATTATTACATTCTTTGAGTACAAAGTAGGGATAAAGTAAAAAGATAGATTTGGGATTAGTAGTAGTGTTTTGTTAGGCAATTCAAGAGAGCAGAGAAAGATTAGGATTTATCAGGAGTATGACAGGGGGAGCTGGTGTGTAGAATAGACTTAGATTAGTCAGGAGTATTGCAGAAGCATAATTACTTTTTGAGAAAGGTGTTCTTTAAGAAGAGGGAGCAAAAACGAATCCGAACTGCTACTTTACCAAAGAAAACGCTGCAAGGTGGAGCGTGGAGAGTACGCTGCTCGTCAGGACAAGTTGCAAAGTAACTTGTAATGAACAGGTCGAATCTTCTCACGAAAAATTATATTTATTCAATGAAATCCACACAAGGAAAAGGTAGCTTGCAATACATTCCACATGGAAATACAAAAAGTTGAGCGCTTTCGACTGGATCCAACAGCCAGTCTTCTTCAGAACTGATAAACACTAAGAAATAGAGAGCTTTTATGCTGCAAAGTCAGCGGTTACAAAAACCGCGCCAAACAAATGTTTGAACAGTTTTGAAATTTTTAAGGAACAGCTACTTGTTAATGCAGCAAATGGAGACCGCAACTAGCGTGCATCATTTCCTACTAATGTCATCCATCTATACTAGCTCACATGCCTTACATGATATTTCAGATGACAACTCAACTGTGCATAAAGTTTAAAATATATATATGTATACATAAAAAATTGATAAATGCAAAACAAATGCACTTAACGAATAGACATGTTCCGTACATACGCTACCCTCCAAAAACCCCAACATATTTTTTAAACACAAATAAATATTTATATATATATATGTTGACTAAATAGATGTGTATCCAATATTTAAAATACATATAAATAAAAATATTAATGTTAATATCAAACTATAGATATATGCAATTGTAAAATGTTGGTTGCATAATATAGAATACCTTATGCCCATAAATAAATTATTCTCAAAACTCTGAAAATTCGTTAAAAATTCCTTAAAAATTCCTTAAAAACATTAATAAGGATATCTTATACACAATATTACTACATATTCAACCATAATACATTCAACAAGGGAGAACAATGGTGTAATGTGTGTATAAATGTTCAAAAAAACATAATTCGAACATTGATACATAATTACATTGTAATATTATCATATTAATGAATTATTGAACATTGTTGTAAAAATATTATAAAATTTTAAGTACATAGTGCTATATTATTACTAAAGTAAGATCTGCAAAATCTCAATGCCTGGATCTATATATCTGTTGGTTTATAAGGTGTCCAGCTACTGAATCCTTAGTAGTATAAAACAGAATAAGCAACAAATCTTAATATTGTAAGATGTTCAAGTGTTTATAAGAAAGGGCTTAATGCTGATAAAGTCAAGACAAGATTACCTTGGAAGATATTAATCACACAGTGATCAGATGCTTGAAAGGCAATTGCAATAGTAAACAAGTTGTCTACATTGCTAAGTGCAAAGCATGCAAAATGTTCTACATAGGAAAAACAGAAAGGACTATTAAGAAGCGTATATATGAGCATATGTATAAAATACGTAGAAAGGATACAAAAAATGCCCTTTATAGACACATCTTAGACAAAGGTGAAGGACATAGTTTTACTTTTGCTATTATTGACCGAATTGATAAGTTGGAAGGTAATTGGAAGAATTTATTGGCCCTGAAAGAAAGTGTATGGCAAATTAAAACTGATGCAGCAAGAAGTCCAGGTCTTAATTCCTTTATCAGCATTAAGCCCTTTCTTATAAACACTTGAACATCTTACAATATTAAGATTTGTTGCTTATTCTGTTTTATACTACTAAGGATTCAGTAGCTGGACACCTTATAAACCAACAGATATATAGATCCAGGCATTGAGATTTTGCAGATCTTACTTTAGTAATAATATAGCACTATGTACTTAAAATTTTATAATATTTTTACAACAATGTTCAATAATTCATTAATATGATAATATTACAATGTAATTATGTATCAATGTTCGAATTATGTTTTTTTGAACATTTATACACACATTACACCATTGTTCTCCCTTGTTGAATGTATTATGGTTGTATACGTAGAAATATTAGGTATAAGATATTCTTAATTATGTTTTTAAGGAATTTTAAGGAATTTTTACGAAATTTCAGAGTTTTTAGAATAATTTATTTATGGGCATAAGGTATTCTATATTATGCAACCAACATTTTACAATTGCATATATCTATAGTTTGATATTAACATTAATATTTTTATTTATATGTATTTTAAATATTGGATATACATTAATTTTCTATTTAGTCAACATATATATATAAATATATATTTGTGTTTTAAAAAAATATGTTGGGGTTTTTGGAGGGTAGCGTATGTACCGAACATGTCTATTTGTAAAGTGCATTTGTTTTGCATTTTTCTATTGTTTTTATTAATGTATATATATATATATATATTTAAAATTTTATGTACAGTAGAGTTGTCATCTGAAATATCATGTAAGGCATGTGAGTTAGTATAGATGGATGACATTAGTAGGAAATGATGTACGCTAGTTGTGGTTTCCATTTGCAGCATTAACAACAAGCTGTTCCTTTAAAACTTTAAAACTGTTCAAACATTTGTTTGGCGCGGTTTTTGTAACCGCTGATTTTGCAGCATAAAAGCTCTCTATTTCTTAGTGTTTATCAGTTCTGAAGAAGACTGGCTGTTGGATCCAGTCGAAAGCGCTCAACTTTTTGTATTTCCATGTGGAATGTATTGCAAGCTACCTTTTCCTTGTGTGGATTTCATTGAATAAATATAATTTTTCGTGAGAAGATTCGACCTGTTCATTACAAGTTCTTTAAGAAGAAGTTTGAATTTGCGTAGGTATGAAGTATGTTTTATGTCGACATGGATCAGAGTTCCATGGTTTTGTGACATCATTTGTGTATATTGAGTCAACTGATGAGTTTTTTGATTTGGGGCTAGGAAGCTTGATCTTAACTGTCTAGTAGGAGCATGGCTGGTTAAAAGGTTTTGTAATGCAGGATAGTTTTTAGCTTGATATAGCAATGTGTGGGCTCTGACTTACTGGGAATAAGCTAAGTGGTTTAGTAATTCTAGTGAGTTAATTTGTTTTAGAGGCAAGCAGTGGTGGATAACTGAAGGAAGATTCAAGGATAATATTGCTATTTTGCTACAGCAAGACCTTAGGTTTGCCATAAAGTTGGATTTTAGGTTTGTACGCATGGCTGAAGCATTACAAAAGTGATAGCAGTAGGAAGGTGGTTGCTATGATTGTTTGGTAATAGTTGTAAGGAAATATTTTGATCTATAGAAGGTGCCAAGTTTTGGTTAGATTTTTTTTTTTTTGCATCTGATATATGCTAGCCAAATTTAAGGTTGCTGTCCATGATCATACCTAGTGGTTGGTTTGAGATACCACTGCCAGTGGAGTATTATTACTGGAGATGATATTTTATCTGTAGCAAGCTGCTTGTCACATTTGTAGCAAGTTGTTTGCTCTAGTTTCAAGCATTAGAGCTGTTTTACTGTCCTCAGCTTTGAGAGAACTTTCTTTTTTGCCCCTCAACTTAGAGTTCAGGGGGTACCAAATCAGAAACTGCAAAGGGCACCATATAACCTGGGCCCACTTCTAAGCCTAAGGCCTCCAGGTGCAAATGTATACAACTCAAGTAAAACTCACGAAAAGAAGAACTCTTTACTACTGCTAGTACATGGCTACTCAACAAGTCCATTTTAGAAGACACTTCTAATTAAACAGAGACACAACATGGTTGTGCCCATATATAAGACATGGATGATATTAAAAATTATCATTTACAATTTATTTATGTCAAGTAGTTGACTGACTTAGTCCCACTAGGCATAACTTATTTTCAAAGGATACGGGAGTACGGGAGGTGGTAGTCATACTCACGAAATGAAATGTAGCCTGAATACCAGGGATCTTCTCCTACTCTTCCTGAGTAAGGTGGGTATTAATTATCATGGAAGCTATCATGGAAGCAGTGGAGGAGAGAGAATCTGTGTGGAGAAGAAGGGAGATATGAAGACACCAATGAGATAACCAAGCATGAAAGGCCTTGGTGCTGAAATGTGTGATAAACTATAGCTGTCACAAAGCCCAGATGATTCACTATGGAGTAAAATTATTAAAGAGCTGTTGGAGGAAAAATCTACAGGCAAAATGAAGATTCCAAGGGACTACAGAGACTGACAGCAATCAATAAAAGCCCACGTATATTCTGCAGCACCAAAGAAAGCAGAAAGTTAAGGACGCCAGCAATGCTGAACCAATGTGGAGATGGAGTGATGTCACAGTGATTGGGGCATTCTTGCAATGAAATGCCAAAATCTGCATTTTATCAAGAGCCTGGACACATGAGGTATAACTGTTTACATTTTAAGAGTAACAGAAGGACCATTCTGATAGTCATATTCTTAAGACCGATTTAGAATTAACTGGGGTCACTGTGCAGCATTATGGGTCAATAATTCACACTGGTAAGGAAGAGAGTTACAATATCTGTTTTGCAACTGTGGACAGTGCCTTGAAATACATTGAAAACTTTAATTGGAAAACAGCAGTCAGTCCTTAGTGAAATTTTATTCTGTAAAGTTTTATATATTTGAGAAAGAGATTGATCTATTTACAGTGTTGGGATGGATATTTTGAGTAACACTGATAAAAAAAAACATTGACTAACAGCACATTGCAATGAAATACTGAACATTAAAAAGATTTTGGATCCTATACGAGTATGGGTATGTAGGTGGTTTAAGCTACTAGACGAAATAACAAATGGACAAGCTGTTCAAAGTCTTGTAGAGGTATTTCTTTATCCAGACCAGGCAAATATTCATTATTTTTGTGGAACCTGGGCATAACAAACACATATGCATGCAAATGCGGCACACATGCACAGACACACACACACACACACACACACACACACACACACACACACACACACACACACACACACACACACAAATGGAAGATAATGGAGTTAATGGAAAATATAAAGCTGTGAAATAGAGATATACAAGGATGCCCCTCATCACAGTACTGTTTGACTTGACCATAAATGACCATAAATTTAGTTGTTAAGAGATCTGTCATGTTAACAGAAAACATAATTTGTTTTTTAAATTAATAAATTAGGATTAATGTAGCCATGATCTATGCAGGTAATTCAATTTTAGACATTAAAGACCATAAATCGGTTAGTGAGGTAATGCATGACGTAGCATCTAATTTGGAAAAGTTAGATTAATAGATTCCTACATATTCCAAGCCCATTGAATCTCATGACCATTCATGCCTTGCCAGTACTTTTCTTCAGGCCTCATCTCCTTTCTCCAAGAGGGCATTACTAGTCAATCCCAGAGCAAATTTGTGGCTACTCATACATTCATCTTATTTATATTTATGTTTAAAGGAAGATAGTGAGTTGCGCTGTTTAAAATGTAGGGGGAGTTTATTACAGAGGTTTTGGATTATACACCTGTCCCTCCACTGTGTTTTGTTTGTTGGTAAAGATTTAGGTCCCTGATTCTAGTGTTGGTGGAAATATTGGACTTGGAAAGGAACAGGAGGTCCAGAACAATCAAGTATTTAATGGTGTATTAATTGAAACAGAAAGATCCCCCCTCAAAACTGTATAAGACATCAAATAAAGGGATAGAGAGAGCTTCCATTCTCTCTTGGCAGCTTAAGGACATCAGGCTTATGATTATTTGATTAGGAACCCTTGGGGTCTTTCAAACTGTTTGATGTTTGATGTTTATTAAGATACATATCAAAGGGGATGTTATGCTCAATAATTGACCAGCTCAATGCTGAGCATACAAGAGTAATTACCTCTTTAGACCTTGATGGTCTTCCTTAGCCAATTAGGTGGGATAAATAAAAGGATTTCCTTACTATCATTATCACATGATAGTCATACAAGAGAGAGGTACCAAAAGTCATAATACTACAATTTTCCCATGAGTTTGACCCCATTTTAGTAAAGCAAGATTTTACTAGGGAGAGTTAATTCTGAATGATTTGGGTGTTATAGGGTGACTTAACAACAACCCCTAAGGAGAGGTCCCAACCCAAGCTCCAAAGGACACCACTGGTCACTTTAATACATTCTGCTGAGGTACCTGCAGCTCACACTGTGCATGTTCAATCTTTCAGACCATTTGCTATCACATATGGGTCAATTTTAAAGCATTTGGCTTTTGTATGAGGCCATCATGGGAAATCGTAACAAACGCCTTAGCCAGGTTGTAATATGCACCGTGCACTGCATGGCCTCTAGCTACAGCCTTCATAAAGCTTTTAAAGTGGTTTACCTGATTAAATAGACAGAATCTTCCCTTCACAAACCCAAACTGTTGGAGGTCAAGTCTAACAAGATTCTTATCACAATTTATGAGGTCAGTTACAATATGTCCCATGACTTTGCAGATGAGGCTTGCAAGACTGATATGTCTGTAATTACCCAGGTCAGTTCCAAGGCTACCCTTATGAAGGGGCATTACCAGAGCAGTGTGCCACTCATCAAGGACAAATCAGTAACTAAACTTAGATTAAATAGTTTGAGGTATTCATCTGAAAGAGCATGTTTAACACCATTAATTAAGCATCCAGGTGCATTGTCAGGTCCCATGGAGGAAGTAATTTTATTCTTGGTTAGTACTTTCAGTAAATAATCTTTAGAGATAATTGAGGGACTAAGCGATTCAGATACTTCAGAACTTTGAACAGAAGGCATGGGGATGAAGTTAGCACTAAATTTCTTAGCAATGCAATTGGCATTATCTACTGGGTTAGAATAGTAGGCATAATTACATTTATATTTCAACAGTAAGAAATGTAAGGAATTTGGGAATGAGGGAAACATTGGCAAGGCATGCACAGAATTACAATTTCTAATAAAGAAAATGTAATTTTACTTGGCTAGGATATTTTAAAACAGCCCAGGTTTTATGCATGTGCTTCTGTAGATAATAAGGTAAAATGCCTCACTGCAGATCCAGCTGCCATTTTGGGAGGACAATGTTTTAGAAGGGACTGTTTGGGCTGCTAGATGAAACAGAGAAGAGCTTCTCCAACTGTCTCAGACTGCTTTACCGGAATGAGGCAGCATGAGTCAAAAGTGAAGGAAGTTAACTCCTGAAAATGGAATTTGATCATTATATATATATATATATATATATATATATATATATATATATATATATATATATATATATATATTATTTTATTTTTTTTAATTAACACATTTTATTGAACAGTCTGTGTGCTCTCTTGAGGTGCCACTACCAGCTAGTCATCTTGTTTGATGACTCAGTATGCCTTTTTTTTATAATTATTTAATTGTGTCTGGGAAGTTGAAATGGGCGGCACTGCATGGGTCTGATAGCACCAAGATGAACTACATTACCAATCATTTGTGTATTTGTTTATTGAATTATAGTCAGGCATTTGAGATATATATAGTCAATAAAGTGGATGGTAGGGCACATCTCTGTGTGTATGGAAGATATGCATTATGTTACACTGTATGCCTCTGACAGAAGCGGGCTGAAAAATATTGCTGTAGCTATTATTCATGCAGGTATTCATCCATCTGATCAAAACAGATGTGATGTATACACAGTCAAACTGTGGCTGTAACTGGTGACCACATCTATGTGTAGTTGGGTTTTAATGGATTGCAGTGTATGCATCTGACAGGAATTAGCTAAAATATATTACTATTTATTTTTTCATTTGATCACACTGAGGCATCTGAGATGTACATATTCAAAAATGTTGTAATTGGTAGTGTGTATTGGTGTGTGTGTGTGTGTGTGTGTGTGTGTGTGTGTGTGTGTGTGTGTGTGTGTGTGTGTATGTAACTGGCTGCATTGTACACGTATGGCACCAACAAGCTGAAACATATTTGTATTTATTAATTTGATCACCATCCAACATCTAAAGTGTACACAGTCAGTAAAGTTGCTGTTACCAGTGGGCACCTCTGTGTGTATAGGTATAGGGAGTTGCTACAGATTGTATCTGTCTGCCAACAACAAGCTGAAATATAATAATGTAGCTCTTATTTACATAATAATTCAGCCAGTTGATCAGAATCAGATATCTGAGATTTACTCTGTCGTAAAAGTGTCAGTAATTTGTGGATAAGAATTCAGACTGTTGATGAAAACCAACTGACTATTGCTTATACTGTATTTCAAATGGTTACCTACTGGAAAATCTGACAACATAATGAAAGCATGGTCAGTCTACTGACTGACTGCGAAAACTATAAGCAAGAATCGTCTTTAGATATTCCAAAACATAACAGTACTAATGATGTATTGTTGGAACTGACTGAGAATAACAATATTGCCTCTGTGGTACATAATTTCTTGAGTGCGGAACATCTAAAACTTCTAATATGGTAGTCATTCCAAAGATGCACAAAAGGACCATAATTCTCCACTCCAGCCCATTGTTTCTGCCTTGAGCTCAAAAATCTAGACCTTGGCAATTTATGTGAATTAAGTTATCAACAAAAATAGCATAATCATCTAGGTCATTTACTTGTGGTCCATGGCAATTCTTGAAAAAAAAAATTAAAGTAGCTAGGTTTTTTGAATGAGCTATTTTATTAACACTACATATTAAAGATGTTTTTGCAGTGATTCATCGACTATTAAGAATAGACATGACAAGGAATTACTTTCTTACAACTAAGGCTTTAGCATGTAGATAGCTGACTAATATGTTGCCTACAAGTTCCCTTTGCATTTTCATGGATCATGTTTGTAATCTTCAGAAAAGCAAGAATTTAAGTGCATTTTGATGAAAATATATACTAACTTTAAAATTGCTGCATCCCATAGTATTCCCTATCTTCCAATGAATAGTGCTCTCACAGTTAGTATATATAAGTAGCAGGGGGTGAAGCCTCCAACATAAAAAAGATGCAGGCGGCTTGCCAACCTGGAAAAAAATGATTTTTAAGTCCAACAGTGAGTTTTGTACTTTGCCGTCCTGTTCTATGGATTGCACTTTCTTTTTCAGTTTCTAGAGTCGCTTTGAAGAGTGTCAAAATTCTGATAGTGTGCCACTGTATAGTAGAAAGTATTGTGAGTAACAATGTTTTTGTGTTTAACAAGGGCTAATACTCCAAGCAGAAAGGAGTAACCATAGAGTGGCTATAGCCCCCAAGTTCAAAAGCAATGTGTTAAGCAAGTGGCGTGGAAAACATGTTTTCAACTTCCAATATGCTTCATGGTTGATTGTTTCTGGCTATTTTATAAATGATACTTCCTCTGTCTTGCTGGACTCTCCAGAGGCACTACAAGAATGTGTAGTACATGTTAACAATATGAATGACTTTCTTGTCTTTTTGATAAATATTATAATGCCCAGGTGCAGTTTATGAGCACTGAAGATATGCTAAATAATAACACTGGCATTTGTAAAGTCAAATATGTTTATATATATATATATATATATATATACACACACACACACACACACACACACACACACACACACACACACACACACACACACACAGGAGGGACACATTTTTTAACCTGTATTTTCATGCTGATCCAGCCTGTTATCAATAATAAAAAAGCAAAATGTTATTTATGGACATGCTATTAGAATTTCTGAGTTGGTCTCTGATAAAAGGAAATTCTTACAATAAAGTGAGGCTATGAATCACCTCTTTATGGAGATATTCTACAAATCAAAATGGCTGATTCAGTGGTTAAGGAGGGAGTAACAACATGGAACAGGAAGTGTACATCTATCCACTCTTTCTGATCAAGAATGAGCTTTAGAAGTTAAAGCTGAGACTGTTCACCCCATATTATGAATGCAGTAACAGTTGGCTGTAGTGTTGATGGAAGCAACATAGACAAGATTATCAAACTACACTGGAAGACTTTACAGGGAGACTCTTAACTTGTTCTAGGCAGTAGATTATAAACCAATATGTTTACCATTATGTCAACCATTGCTCACAAAAGGAATAATACATTTTATAGCACATTGGATCTAAAGTGGTCAGTATTAGAAGAATAGAAACATATTCATGTGGGTTTTACTTCCAATGTCATTATATCAGTGATGGCACCACCACATTTGCGCATTAGTGCAGGGTATTTATATAAGAAAACTGAATACTCAGAGCCTTCTTATAATTTTAACTAGACTATTTTTCTCATAGGGCAGCCATGGTGGTGCAGCAGGTAGCGTTGCCGCCTCACAGCAAGAGGTTCTCTGGTTCGATTCTCAGCTGGGGTGCCTTCTGTGCAGAGTCTGCATGTCCTCCCTGTGGTTGCGTGGGTTTCCTCAGGGTGCTCCGGTTTCCTCCCACATCCCAAAGACATGCTGTAGGTGGATTGGACACTCTAAATTGGCCCTAGATGTGAGTTTGTGTGTGTGTGTGCTTTCTGTGGAAGGTTGAATGCTGGGCTGACAACTCGACACCATAAAACTCCACTGCCAATCATGAGCGGACAGATGATCTGCTGTGGCAACCCTTAACCGGGAAAAGCCGAAAGAAGAAGAAGAAGACTATTTTTCTCATCAGAAGAGAGGAGGAGAGCAGAGAACACCATGCTGTCTTCATAGCACTATCTTGGGAAGTCATCAGTACTACAGTTTTAATTATCCTGCTGTGCATAACTCTCAACCTCTTAGGGCAAGAAATCTGGACAAAGCCTAAAATAATGGGAGAGCAAAAGCCAAAAAATAGGGACAGATGTTGAACTGTTCTCTTATAAACTTAAAAAGTTGCTAGAATAATACCTTTTGTGTTAGCATATATTTTCTGAAGGATAGGAAGTCTGAAACTCAAAGGTATGTAATTATTTAGTGACTTCAGTCCTCAGTGATTTGCCAGAAAACCACAAATCTTAACTGGAGCAGACCAGGTATGCTGCCATGGGTGCTGGTTTACAGGTGTACAGCTTATTAACTTACTACTTTCTTTGACACTTAAGGATCATCTGTTAATGAGCATTTTGAGTGATACAGTAGAAACATATTTGTCATTTTGTCTTTAACGAAGATATTAGCCAGTCGACTACACACATACTTACCAAAATGTTCTGAAAATACTACTGTTCTGCTGTATGATCATTTCACTTTATGTAGTATTTTAAATAAGGAAAAGATTTACGGCAGAAGAGTTGAAATATATAAAATATAATTACGTGCTATAAACATGTTGGAGATTGTATATACAAATATAATTTGTTTATTGTGCTCTTGTTTGCTATAGGCAGTATTAATAAATTAATTTCTGGTCACCTTCCAGTGAGTACAGACTGTCTCTAAACTGCCTGACATGGTCTCATAAAGATTAAGTTGTTTTTCCTTTCTGTATCTAGCAATAAAAAGGATGCATTCAATTTAAAACCTTATGACTATTGGCTTGTCTTCTATTCACCACCCCCTTGTTTCTTTCTCATTCTTTTATGAAGTGCATCAATAAATCACTGCATGGCTGTAGCCTTTCCAATACGTGATTGTATAAGGAATAAGATTATTCATCACTTTCACCACTGCATTTCATAAAGACTCAAATAGCTGTATTCAGAATGAATGTTCCTCCTACAAATTATTTATTTCATGAATGATTTATACTACCCAGCACAACTGAAAGCTGTGAAAAGATAGTTAAGATATAAAAGACTGCAGTTCACACTCATGGGCATAAAATAAAATTAAGAGCACTTTCCAGTCTTTCTGTGAATCACAGGTTACAGTAGTCCAATACACCATTTTAAATGTGGGTTGTCTAACATTGCCAGATCTCTACCAGACAAACTTCATAAACTCTTCCTGATTAGCATGTTAATGTAGTTCATGCTGCTGTGTTATACCACACAGCCAACACTCCAGAATGTACTCTGTCTCTCATCCCTCTCTAACATAGATGACAAGCAGGTGGTGTATTTCATTTAGATGCTTTAATATATAGAAACACATCAGGATGGATAACAGCATCATAAAATATAAACAAACTGGTTAACAGACAGACCTTTCATATATACATGCTTACATCTCAACAGCTAACTACAAAATGGCAGTTAGACATGCACGTGCTCAGTATTTATACACTTGTGCAAGCTCTTGGATAGCTTCTTAAAGGTACATACACACACATTGATCTACATCCTCCCTCTTAAAAAGATTGCCCTTAGTAAAAAAACAACATTAGAGTTAGACATGTATTATTACAGACATTAGAAACAAACAAAATGTTCATGTCCAAGTTGTCGTGTATCTGTTACATGGCCTCGAGATACGACTGGATCTTGTAATATAATCTGGACTGAATTTAGCAACAGGGACAGTCTTCAGTGAACAACTCATATCAGGAACATCTGGATTGATTGCAGGAACAAAAATATTCACTGGAACTTCCTCTGGAATTGGAACACCGGACAACTCACTCTGAGATAAAGAGTTTTTTTTCACAGGCTTTGTGTTGTGGTATAGGCTCAGACAAATGTTTCTGATTCTGCCTAAACTCTGCTCCTTGTGATTCCACAATGTACAATCTTAGCTCTGGCAAATGTTCTTCACAACAGCAACCTGATCATAACCTTTGGACATTTGCATCCTTACCACTTCTCCCTCTCATAATGGATTGAGCAGTTTGCTGGTCTTATCATAGTAGGACTTCCAGGTTAAATGCTTCTTCAACAGATTGGCTTTCACTTACCCATTGCTCTTCACACATGGAGCCAACAATTGACTACTGATTGGTAATGTGGTTCTGGTTTGTCTTGACAGAAGTCTCTGACCAGGTGACCTAAGATGTTTATCATGAGAAACGTTTCTGAGATTCAAGAGATACAGGAAAACATCACTATTGTGTCATTTTGACCTCTCTTGTAACTGTTTTGCAGTTTGAACTGCACGTTCTGCCAAACCATTTGACTGCGGGTAATCTGGGCTACTCGTGACATGAGTAAAGTCCCATTCTTCAGCAAATCTTTTGAACTGTTGGCTTGTAAATTGCATGCCATTGTCAGAAATAACTTTGTGCAGACTACCATGGACTGCAAAATGACGCTTCATCTTAGTAATGACAATACTGGATGCTAGGTCAATCTCGAACAAATTGGAGTAAGAGTCTACTAACACCAAATAATGTTGGCCATTCCACTCAAAAATGTCGGCGGCTACTGTCGACCAAGGTAGTTCAGCAATCTGGTTTAGCTGAAGTGGTTCCTTCTCTTGATGTGGCTTTGTACTATTACACACAGAACAAGATAACAGGGCTCTCTCAATATCTTGTGACATAGGATGCCAAAATACTAGACCTCTCACCTTTCTTTTGATAGAGTCAGTTCCTGGGTAACCATGATGCAAGGTAGTAATGTACTCTTGTTGCAAGGGCTTTGGAACAATTATGTTCGGACCTTTTAGAATGATACCATTGTCAGACAAAAATCTCATCTCTGCATGGAAAATAAGGTTGCACTTCTTGAGGTAAACTGGATTGCTTTGACAGCCATCGTTGATTGATAAAGTGGTTGAGCCTTTGTGAAACTGGATCTGTGGCTGTATGATCTCTCAGCTTATCAAAACATGTGGAAGAAAATGTTCCCACTTCCATGACTTCAAAATCAAGGTTCTCGTTTTCATGCTTTTCGGTGGTGTTTCTGGGTGATCTGGGCAATGTATCGGCAAGATAGAGAAGTTTGCCTTTCTTGTAGACAAGAGTGAAATTAAAGTTTTGCAATCTCAACATCATGCATTGCAATTTGGATGGAGCAGAATGCACAGGCTTTCGCAAAATAGTGACTAGAGGATGGTGGTCTGTTTTGACCAGGACAGGTCTACCATAAACATAATCATGGAACTTCGAACATGCAAACACAATTGCCAAAAGCTCTTTCTCTGTCTGGGCATAGTCCATCTCAGTTTGGGTAAGCAGGTAACAGGTTGATCCTCTTGTAGGATGACTGTACCAAGACTCAATTTTGAAGCATCACAAGAAAGTGTAACTGGCTTGTGAACATCATAGTATCTGAGAGATGGTGGACTAGCAATTCTGTGTTTCAGGACATCAAATGCTCTTTGGTGTTGCTCTAACCAAGACCAGGATATATCTTATGTGTTAGCTCCCTGAGTGGTGCTGAAAGTTGTCTCAAGTCTGGAATGAACTTGCCTAGTTAACCATGCCAAAAAAACGTTGCAGGGCTTGAACATTGTCTGGACCTGGCATCTAGACAAGGGTCTGGTCGCAGGTCTGAACTAGTAAATAAATGACCAACATAAGTAACCTCTTGTAGCCTGAATTTGCATTTCTGTGGGTTCAGCTTAAGATTCACTTGACATGCTCTTTCCAGAAATGTACTGAGGTTTCTGTCATGCTCAGCTTCACCATTAACTGCTACTAGTATGTTGTCTTCTAGAATAGCACAAGGATATCCAGAAAAAAAGTTGCTCCATTGCACACTGAAAGACTTCACTTGCAGAATTTATCCCAAATGGCATTCTCAAAAATCTCTACCTGCCAAACGAAGTACTCAACGTAGTAAGCAATGATGATTTCTTGCCAAGCAAAATTTATCAAAATGAACTCTTTAGCATTAGAGCTGTGACTTCTTCAACTGTGTGCATTGGATGATATCTTTTTAGTATTTTGTTTAAATCTTGTGGATCAATACATATTCTGATGTCATTTGAGCTTTTCTTATGTGTGACCACCATGGAAGATAACCATTCAGTTGGAGTTGCAGAACCAATTGGACAAATCACACCATGTTGCACCATTTTATCTAGCTCGGCTTTGACTCTGTCCTGCATGGTTATTGGAACTTTTCAAGCTAGCCTGATATCTGGACTGACATCTCGGTTTAACTTCATGGAGTATACAATGCTTCCCTAGTTTGTCTTCAAAAAGATCAGCATAGGTAGAAAAAAATGTACTGGGCGAAATTACAGTAGTAGTCTTTTAAGCCAACATGATGGACTTCCTTGTTAAATGAAAGCAGTCCCATTTTTATACTGCCTTTGAGCCCTAATAATGACTGGACGTGCCTCTTGACCACATAAAATAACAAATTGTAGCATCTCCCAGCAGAGTAACAAGAAAGCATTACTGAGCCTTCAGTCTGAAATTCTTCACCTCCATAAACATCAAGCTTCGCACACCTTGCCAAATCAAGCCTTTCACCACGACACACTCTAGCATATGTTTCTGCTGACATAACATTGCACTTAGAACCTGTCATCTTTTTTTTTTCAAAACAGGTTTATTGTTTTAACATATAAGAGAAATATCATAACAATTTTATACAAGTAATTAAAAATAGGTATTATTATAATATTCAACAAAACAACTAAAGTATTTACAAAGACATCCACTACAATCAGATCAATTAATTAAACTAAAATACCATGCTATTGAAATTAAAATTTTTTAACAAATTTTGTAAATTATCCCATACAATATAATAAGATGTTTTTCTATTTGTTCTTGTCCTAATTGTGTTTATTTCCATATGGCACACTATATTCATAACATTTTTAAATTCATTGAACGAAGGAGGTGTAGCTGAAATCCAATTTCTAGTTATTATTTTCCTAGCCACTGCTAGAATAGACCATAACAAGGGAAGCTTAACCTTTTTAACACTTTGAGGTACAGGTGTGTTGAATAATATAAGAGATTTAGAAATAATGAAATTATCTGTAAAAAGAGCCTGCAAAAATTCATTAATTGATTTCCAGTATTCTTTCAATTTTATACAGTCATAAAACATATGAGCCCAGTCAGCATTAATTTCTACATTACATCTCTTACATAAATTATCTTTATTATTTATTTTATTCATCATCAAAAGAACCTGTCATCTTTGAGTTCTATGCATGTGCCATTTATCTGGACAGTACAAAATACTTCATTTTTTGCCCTTAAATTTACTGCATTGACTGTTTCATAAAGCAAGACATACCATCAACATCAAGAGTAGGTCTGCAGCTCTCTAATTATCAACTTGTTTCTTAACATGTTCCCTTTTAATGAAAGAATGCGGGCCTTTTGATTTAAAAACCATTTTGAAATTATTCCATTTATTGCATTTATGGTATTGTTGACCAAAAGCTAAACATTTCTCCCTTTTAAACACAGCCGGCTTAAGCATAGGCAAACTAGGCGACTGCCTAGGATGCTATACAGGCCAGCCCTCATAAAGGGCGCAATTTTTATTTAATTAAGTTACTTTGGTTGATGGGTGCCATAATTCACAGGATAAGGGGGAGGGATGAGCAACCAGTGGCATAGCTGGGGGAAGGTCAAGAAGGGTGGTCCGCCCCATGTTTTGAACGGTCCCACAGCATCACCTCCTGTTCTTCTGGTCGCATCATGTCTGTGCATGCAAAACATCTTGCTCTGTCCGTGCAAAGGATACCTAGTGGTTAGTGTTACTCAGGCTCAAACCCTGTACCTTAGGTATAAGAAGCAACAGCCTGAATTCTCTACCCATACCACCACTTGTGATGCAAAGAGTTGAGTCCATAGCTCTCAACTGTCCAGATTTTCACAGAAAGTCTGGAATGTTTTGTTCAGACTTTTGGTCTGTTCCTCTTAAAATTTATGGTTTTCTGGTAAATCAGAGAGAAGTGAATTCACTAAATAATGATAGCCATTTAAGTTTCAGTCTTCTTGTGTTTCAGGAAATGCATGGTAATGCAAAGCATTTTATTCTAGCAACTTTCTAAGATTATACAAGCAGTGTTCAAAATGTGTCCCTGGTTTTGGGCCTTTGTCTTCCTCCCCAATAAATTTTGGCTTTTTCCAGATTGTTTGTACTGCAAAGTTGAGAGATATAGTTGAGTGTCAAGTAGATTTTACAAGGAGCTGAGTGCTTCAGGGGA
The DNA here is from genome assembly GCF_019279795.1 of Protopterus annectens. Classification (NCBI taxonomy): domain Eukaryota; kingdom Metazoa; phylum Chordata; order Ceratodontiformes; family Protopteridae; genus Protopterus; species Protopterus annectens. The sequence goes on from NC_056739.1 coordinate 1,150,865,521, forward strand.
AGAGAAGTTTAGTTCTACTTATGCCAAGTCTGTTTGCATTGTTAGTAGCACAACAGGTAGTATACATGCTTTTGATGCAGAAGGTTGTGGGTTCTACTCCCACATGTAGCTGGATTGCTGATACTGTACTGTATTGTACTTTAAAGGGGTGGATGTTGCAGTCCTGAGAATGTCCTCCGTTGGAGGAAATACCTAGTAACTATGAACCTGTTGTCAGTTTGCCACCCATCCCCTATTGCAATATTACTAGCTAGTCATTTTTTTAATGTAACATAGGCAGTTTATTCTTCAAGGGCAACAGGCACTTTGTAGATGAAACAATGAAGTATAAAGTTGTTTGTAGCAGCAACCTCTTCATTAGTTACAGACCTCCTCAATGTGGAATTATTTAGATGGCTTTTACTTCTGCAGACATTGTACATATTTACTGACATTGGCAGATTGTTATGACAGAAGCTTGAGTAGACTTTTATGAAGGAAATGTTCTGAATTGAAGTTTTGTCATTATTGATTCATACATTTTGTTTCATTGTTTATTAAACGAATGTTTAAAACTACAAATTTAAAACATATTCTAACAAGTGGTGCTGTATTATACAAGGAATATAAATGAATACAATCAGGAAGGTGAATCAAAGAATAAATACATGTATGCATGGCCCTAAAAATGCGTGCAAGGAGCCTATGGCTTGAAAGCAGCCCAAAGATAAACTTAATCCTCCAATTGCCAGATGCATTTTCTATGAATGTGGGTTTTTACACCATTTCAATGTATGTGAGTTTCAAGGAGACAGAAGTTTACTGCTCATGCTGTCTGTTTTCATTGCAAGACTATATTGTTTGTTTAGCAAATGGCTATTTGTTTGCGCTATTTTATTTCAATATTTGTAATCACTGTAGAACCAAATAAGAGAGCAGTATGCAAAATGATAGATTTGAACAGTGTGTATAGTAACTGGTGAGAAATAGCCAAACACTGGAATGACTGAGGAGGAGGGGTTGCTGCTTGGGGGGGTAGGGGGTTGCTGCAGAAGGGGCTAGTCTGTTACCCTGCCTAGGGCTCTATTTGACCATGATCTGGCTCTGGTATTTAAAATAAGAAATACAGTACGTACACAAAGGTAGTTGCAGTTTAACTACATTACAAAGTATCTTTTTCTTCCTATGCATTTAAATAATTTAAGGAAATGACTGGAGTAGCTTTCTTGGGGAGTGAATTACCTGTAGGTGTGGCTCAAATAGGGGTGTTTCATGAGTATGGTGTGGGTGGTGCTTAAGGGCACCAGAGTACTACTTCACCTAGGGTGCCGTTTCAGCTAAGGCTGACCCTGCTTTTAGACTTATAATTTCCACCACAGTTATGACAGGTGGCAATGAAACTGGGTTGGGGCCCATGCTTTGAGTTTGCTGACTCACTGTTATGCCTCACTGAGACTGTGTAGACTATGGAATTTACTGGAAAGCTCTCGGGTTTACCAGTGAGTGCTGCAGGGACTACAGTTGCTGCCATGTGCTTGGGCCTGTTTCTTTTAACAGCATGCTATATACTGTCAACATGAGCTTTGTCACTGTGCCTTCTAGAGCTATTCTCAATTGTAAGCATATCTGCGTGTTTTTCTGTGAGCTCGTATATCTGACAAATTACAGTGGCCTTATTCAAAGTTAAATCACTGTCACAAAGCAAAATCTTTCTAACAGCATCATCTTTAATACCACACACAAGTCTGTCTTTTATCAACTCATCCCTTAAATCTCCAAACCTGCATGCTATAGTCTTATTTCTCAAGGCAGTTATATATGCTGGAAAAGTTTCACAAGGCTTTTGATCCCTTGTATGAAATAAATGCCTTTACACTGTAACATTTGTCTGGGGGTTACACATTTCTCTAAATTTACATTTTAAGCACTCAGGGTCCTCCCTTGACTCAGCCTGTACAACAAGATGGTTTTCCCCCTCTCCTGCATAGACATCAGGTGCATACATAAATGAACACTCCCATTCAATGGCTTCTGACACAGCTAAATTAAGCAGAATAAATGTCTTTGTATGGTCTTTATCAGAAAATGCAGCCTGTATGAAAATGTTGGACTCTTGCTCAAACACTCTCCAGTTATCTGCAATATTATTGTCAAACACAAGTGCACTGGGTTTTCGTAATCCATCTGACATGCTCACAAAGTATGTGTTTGTGCATACACTAAAAATATGTCTCTTGTAATTATGTGCATACAAACTGTTCTGTGAGCTTGTAATAACATTCAAATGCACAATAAACTCTTCGAAACAGTGTACTTTGTAAAGTATGCTCTTTAATGGCTGCTTTTTGCAAAATAACTGTACGGACACTTTATACACTTCTTATCACTCGGATATCTTTGATTAATACAAACAATATGTGCTTAGAGAAAATGCGGTCATTTCCTTTAATTTTATTCGTTTTATGTAATGAGACTTTATTTCAAACATTTTCCATAGTAATGCGAATATTTTTATCAACATCAGACATATCAGTTTATTAAAGCATTCTGTATGTTTCATTTCATATTTTGTGAATATAAAAATAATTTTGAGCAAGTTTTAACATCTGAAATTTGTTTCTCACATGTTTTGCAAATTGTGCATGCAGCAGGGATGATTTACTCCTCTACATTCCTCCAATGCCAACTGGGTACCTCTCAGACTTAAGTGGAAGAAACTGGAAATCTTTCTGGTAACGAATCATCTTGGCCATTTTTCTTCTAACCTCATACCCTTTTAGACATGCCACTTCTGATACCATGTCTCTTGTCCCCCTCTAACATAGATAACAAGTAGGCGGGGTAGTTCATTTAGATGCTTTAATATATAGAAACAAATCAGGATGAATAACAGCATCATAAAATATAAACAAACTGATTATCAGCTAGACCTTACATGCATACATGCTTACATCTCAACAGCTAACTAAAAAATGGCAGTCAGACTTGCATGTGCTCAGTATTTATACACTTGTGCAAGCCCTTGAATAGCTTCTTAAAGGTACATACACACACATTAATCTACAAAGTCCTTCTACCATCCTTCCAAATATCCCCTCTGTGACAACCGTGCCCTGGCCCAGCAATCAAAGAGCCTCAGTCCTCACCACTAACACCAGGGAGGGTGTCTCATATAAGAGAAAAGGACAAAAAATACACACAGTAAAGTACAATTTCCCTTAAGTGCACAAAGAGATCACAGTCAGTCTGGGGCTGGTTGCTCCCTTGCTTCCCAGGGCCCAATAAGACTCTCCATTGGCACAGCTATAGGGTCCAGATCTCAGCCTAGCTGGCAAGCTAACCTCCAGTACCCTCTCTGTCCCACCAATGCTTCATGTCCCTGCTCAGGTAGCTGACACACCACACACACTTTGAGATAAGTATTTATACAACTTCACAGACACTCATGGGAAAGGCTGACACAGATTCTCCAGCTGTGCCCCTTTAGCCAGACTATACGGTAGTAATTTCTGCCACTACCAGCTAATACTTATCAGCTACCCAAAGGCCCTTAATAGGATGTCCAATTATTACTGTGCAATATTATTATCCAATTGAAAATGTGACTAAACAGTCTTAAGGCTTTGGAAGGGCTTATTACAGGATCACTTATAAGCATGCAATGTACTCTAGAGCTTACTTATCTCTACAAAAAACAGTTACAGGTAAAGGTTTTAAAATATTTAATCTTCTTCTTCTTTCGGCTTTTTCCCAGTTAGGGGTCACCACAGTGGAACTCCGGTTCGCTAATGATTGGCAGTAGATTTTTTATGGGTGCCGAGGTTCCAGCTCGATGCCTAACCTTCAGCGAAGGCACGTTTTAAAATATTTAATAATAAATAAGTAAAAACACAAGACAATACTACTACACCACAGTGTTATATGAGTTCAGAGATAACACAGAAACTTAAAACAATACAGTAGGAAAGTTCTGATATAACATAAAAAAACACTTAGTCTAACTTTCTTCTAAGTTCCTAGATATACTACAAGAAAACATACTTCTAAGACACTACTTATATAAGACAACAGGCAGAGTGCTGATAAGTTGGATATCAAGATCAAAATGCTTACAGTCTCTCTCTGAACAATAGTTTTTAAACTCACTAACAAACATCTTTGCTAGGCCCTCCCAGATTACATCATTTTGACACTTAGGTTTTCCCAGTATACACATTACATCGTTTTGACACTTAGTCCCAGGCAAAAAGGCTACATTATTTAGCAATCTAACACCTGCTCAGGAAACTACAACAATAAAAGACATTTCAAATGTACACTCTAGCAATTATTCCTTAAGGTAAGACAATAGAAAGAATGTGTTCAGCCAGCCACTTCGGCACCACTATTTAGATCAAAAGGGTATACAAGATACAATTTTAACTTACAGCAGATGGCAATGTTGCTACAATCTTGAAGTACACATTTTACAGTGTTTTCTTAAATTTAAGAACACAAGCCTGTATTGTACATTTATATTTACAAATGAAAGAATTATGTATCAAATTCTATTTGACTAGGCTGGCAGCCTTCACCCATCTTCCCCCAATCATCACACCCTCCTCACATTCCACATCTCTCACCCCCCAACTCTGCTCCCCATCAATATATTACTTTCAAACTGCATCCTCAAACTCTTCATTACACCACCAAGATTCAGCTTTCTGTAACTCTTGTTCAACCTCGCTCCAATCAAGGCAATCTAACACATTTGGCTACATTCCCCAGGCCATCATTCCACCCCAAACTATAACAATTACCCCTAACTATAATTACACTCCTCTAGCAGTCCAATAGTGATACTGTTATATGTTTAGGAAACGACTGCAGTCTGCACTTGTTATCCAGATGGTTTGATGGTTTGAAGGTTTGCATTTTACTGTGTCTAACAAAACTTATTTGAAATCTGTTACATAGTATTTTGAATAATGTCTTACTTCCTTTTTGTAGTTATGTCCCTGATATAATACAATCCATGACAATAGGACTCATCCTGACTGTCTTGAGTTGTAAGTGTCTTATTCTGTCACTCTGTCTTGCATCACTTTGGAACTCAATGAACACTGGTGATCATCTAAGTCCAGTATGATCTAACTCTATTAACAAAATACAATAAATAAATAAATACAATTCTAAGTGTGACCCAGCGGAGGCAATTCATACTTTTACTCAGGCAGAAAGACCACCAGTAATTCAGCCACAGCACTCCACACAGCATTATGCATAACTTGCATATACGAGTAAGGATATTGAATTTTGCTCAGATGGTTTCCATTGAACAAATACAATTATGACTTCTTGGTCTCTGTATGATTTCTAAAGTCAAATGTCCTAGGAGAATGGCACAAGCTTTTCCTTTTGGAACTGCTTAAGGACCAAGCTCCTTCAATGGATAACACTGATCAAAAAGTGTTAAGTTCTAATGACCCCCCCCCCAGGAAGCCCTTACTATCCATAATCAACCCTAGCAACACTGGTATAATTCATGGGGGATAGGAGATGAGCTGCAAAGTGGGGAACCAAGGGCCCGACCATCTGGGTGATGTCCCCAGGGGGATAAAAAAAGATTAAGTTTCTCAATAATTAGGATATCATTATAAATGGGATATCATTATGTGGGGGGTTAGCTATACAGATTTATCATGATATTCAGAAAAGGTTGCTGACAGACTAATCCCTAACATGAGCGGCCAACTCCTCATGGTAACCCTTTCCAAGTAAGTGATTTTACACAGTCAGAAGAATCACCAGGAAAGGCTCTCCCAACAGCCATGCTATATTATAATGAGGCATTCTGGGGGAGTAGCTAATGATAGTGAGCCATGTGCCTTCTCCTGAAAATGCCTGTAGGAATAGATTTACACTGTCCAGCATAAATTAGCATGGATAGTCATGATAATTAACACCACAATGCTGAATTCCCCCATTACAGTCAAGGGAAGAGACTGTTGTAAATAAATTTAATGAAGTTCACCAGAGAATTAGTGGGGGCAGTTTTGTGTGCATGTGTGTGTGTGTGTGTGTGTGTGTGTGTGTGTGTGTATGTGTGAATTTTTACCTGTATGTGGAAGAGAGACTGAGGCGGCTTCCTATGCTAACATGATGCATAGACCACCAGTGGTAATTACAACTGAAAAGTACTATTTTACATTGGCAGCAAATACAAATGATTCACAGACATGCAAATTAGCCAGTAATGAAGTATTCTTCATAGCGGCTAAGCATGTCTTTGAATCATACTGCATGCAACTGCATACGTTGTTCCTATCTGCAGTATGCGGCTTAGACAGACACAGTCCCTGCCTCTGAATCGGCAATCCTTTTTATAGTTCTTTACTATTTTTTAGGCATAAATTTGTGAGTCTATGACAATTCAAATTACTCTCAGGTGAAAAAGTGTTACTGGGTAGTATACTGATATTAACTGCTTGGGGTAAAACACCAACTGTGTGAAGTTAATGTATTCTTGTACTCTTTGTTAACAGAATACCTTTCAGATATTAAAATATGGCAAAGGGTTAGAGCTGATGTTTAATAAGAACCGTTTCTCTTACAGAAGATGCATTCACTGGCTGTCTCTTTGACTTTGTCTGTCTTTTCCTTCTAACTTCTGATCTAGGTTTTCCATTCTTCACAACACAGTTTTGCTTGCCTCTCAATTTCATATTTAAACATCATACTGAGTTTTGCTGTCCTTACCGGATGTTTGGAATTCCTGTGTTATCTTAACATGCTGTGTAATGGTCATCTCTACAGCATACCTATCAACCTCTTAGAAGAAATCTGGACAAAGCCACAAATAAAAGTGTGACAAAGGACTAAAATAGGGACAATGTTTAAATATTGTTCTTACAAACCTAGAAAACTGATAGAACAACAGATTTTGCATTAGCATGAATTTTCTGACGCATATCAAGTCTGAAACTCAAATGTCTTTTTTTCGAAGTTCAGTCTTTTTAATGATCGACCACTAATTGGCCAGAAAACCACAATTTTATAAAAAAATGGACCAAAAAATATGAGGCCTAAATCTGGACATTCTGTGAAAATCTATACAGTAGAGAGGTATGCTCTACAGTAATCCTTTCAAACTTGGAATACCAGTGGAATAGACATGAATGACTTTACCCTGCTATATACCTGTGGCCACAACAATCTTATTGTGTGTTACTTCCTTGATTGTCACAGACCAGTTTTAACTAACAGCTACTAAATGGTGAGCCACTGTCACATTTGATAGTCACTTGAATGTCAAATATTAAGAAAAAGTTGTCCAAAACAGGGTTACAGCATTGACTTACATGGATATTACAGTCCCCATAAAGAAAAGTTGGTATACTTATCGATCACTATTAGAAACAGAACCCGATGTAGGATGTAGATTGACCTACAGAAGACTGCTTTAGTAATTCAAATACCTGGACAGGAACACTTTTTTTTGTTATGCATCTGGCAGTAATGTAAAGCTTTTTCTTACCACACCTAACTGTGCATCACCCATACTGTCTGGAATTAATCTTGGCCATTATAGCAAGTATCATGCATCACCTGAAATTATTATTTCATCTTTAGTCTTCTGATATACTTTCACAATCTTGGAATGAGGGTCATCTTTGTTTTTCTTACGCAGTGTATTAAACACACAGATTTTTTCACCTGTATCATTTTCTGTCTGTTTCAAATTCTTTCAGTGCTAGGATCCTTTGTACAATATACTTCATTATCTTCACATAATTCTCCACAACTTTATGATGACTGCCTCCCTTCCCTCTTGAGACTATTGGGTGCCTTGCCAATGTGGTTAGTCATGTCTGACTTTTTTTTTGCATTGTACTATGCTTTGAATGGATTCAGCTGTTACCTCAGTGACCAACCTTCTATTCGACACGTTTTTTTTTACTTTTGGGACTGGTGATGCTGAGTCATCTAGAAATATAGAAATATAATGCCAGAGTGCACTTTAGCCAAATTCACTTTGTCTTTTTAAGGTTGACCCATTGTTTTGAGTCATGTAATCACTTTGCACAGCATGCACGCATTTTCTTTGGTTTTATCAATGATAACTATGTTATCACCATAGGTTCTCACATTTCTATTACTTCAAAGACCTGTTATACTATCTGCTGAAATATTTCTGATGCAGAACTCACACAAAGAATTTGCATTTTGTATCCATGAGCCTTACATAAGTGGAAAAGGATGTAATATTCATTCTGTTTGTAGTTCAAGCCGATGTTAGCCAAGCCACAAACCTATCGCTCCATTTCATTTACCAATGATATAATCTAGTACTGAAGTTAAAGTCCCTCTGTATGACCCTCTTTACTACCTTCATGTCCACATATTTCCTTACTGCACCTCATATCAGACTTGTTACCTTTTCAATGATTCCCATTCTCCCTATTTTTCTAGTTGTTTTCCCATTTTCTTATTTAAACTCCAGGCTATTCATATGTGTGTTTGGACCACACCTTTTAAATGTCCAGATTCGTGCAAAACTCAAAATTTCTCATAAAATTTCTGTTTTTCTGCCAAATTAGTGAGGACTGCAATGTCTTAATAATGTTGTACATTTGAGTTTCAGACTTTATATCCTTCAGAAAACCATGGTAAAGTAAAAACTGTTATTCCAGAAACCTCTGAACTTTGTAAGAGCAATACTTAAAACCTGTTCTTGAGTTTGGGCCTTTGGCACCCATTATTTTTGGCTTTGTCCCTCATTGTTGCCTAGGAGGCTGAGAGCTATGGTTGGGGCTATTGACTGTGTGCTTGCATTTATACAGGTTAACTTGATAATTCTTCAGCATTCCTATGCCAATAAACAGGTCACGTTTACTTTTAATGTGTCAAGCTGTTCACTCGTATTTGTGCCACTGTTTATTTTATTCATTTTTTTTTCTTTTTGCTTTCAGTGACTATGATCTTACAGCTAGGTAGATCAATAAACAGGATCCTATTTTTTCTACTACTATAAGGAATATTACTCATTATTTTATTTGCGTCGGTCTCAAAGTAACATTTCAAAAGCAGTAGTAGTAGTCCCAAGTTATATGCACATATCGTGGCACCAGGTTTCAGCACGTTTGGCTATAAATTTAATTTCCTGAAAATGTCACTTGGTATATTTGGAGAAGCATCAGAGAGTCTATTAACATTCTTAGTTGTGTTCATTATTTTTACATCTGCTTCTGGTCATGAGCTATTTTCACTTGCATATACACAAGAATGTTCATCTCTCAGAGTATTTCTGTCTTTCATCTCATTTTTCCTTTCGCCTAAAATGTTTTCCATACATGACTTCTATAAACAGCCTCTTTATGCCTTTATATCTGTTTCTATTATACGTATTATTTTGTTTTGTATTCTGTCTGTCCTAATGAAGATTTTAAGTTGTACATACTCTGACAAAACTGTTTAGCTGTTGGCACTTTTCTCAAGTCTTTCCTTTGAATGAACATAATCATTTATATAACAATCCTTTGGGTAGTGTCCCCCACAATATCTACAGACCGAATTATTTCTTTTTTATCTGCAACATTGTTTCATCTTGTTTATAACAATAAACCACTAAACTGAACTTGTTTTGCTTGTTTGTTTTGTTTTTTCTCTCTGTCTTTTTAGTTTGTCATCTTGTTTATAATTTATTCAGTTTCATTTGTTCATTTTGATATTATTTGTTACATCTTCCTTACTTTTATCACACATACAATTTTTTTTACCTTTTGCCCCTTTAATTACTTCCCATGTATCTCTGAGATTTCTAGCTATTTTGCAAATTAGTTGATGTCCCCTACTGTTGGATGGCTAAGGTAGTGCTCTTCTCCAAGGTTTTCTTGAACTAAAAAGGTTGAATTGCTTAGTTTCTTTCCTAATACTGACCTTAATATTGTGAAGAAAATATATATGGTTTCCTGCTCTTCCTAAAATGTACTTTAAAATTTAAAAAATAGCAAACTAAATTTTCCTTGTTTGAAAGTCTATGAGAAATATGTTTTCATATAAAAACTTATCATTTGAGTCTGACATAGCACCATATCTGGCAAAACTCTGCCTCCAGCCATATATAATAGAAGGTCTTTAAGAAGTCTCTCCTCTGTTGTTATAAGTTCACAGTTTCACAGGTATATACAAGTCTAATGACAACCAGGGCCTTTATAAGCCTAGCAATGGAACCCAATCAAATTGCGTCCCATTGTAACGTGGGTGTCTAAATTGGATGGTTATGTCAGTTAGGAGGGGTGTGTTAGGGGGTTGATAAAAAGTTATGCTGAAGGGTATGTTAGTTTGGGAATGTTTACTGTTGGCCTCTATCTATAGGAAATAAGATGGTCTGCATGGGGATGAATTTACAATTTCCCATCCAATAGGCAAGCTTATATTTGAATAGAGTTAGGGATGGACTCTGCTTCATATGGATGGGGGCCCATTCCAGAGTATGGGGATACTTTGAGACACATATCTATCTCACCAGCATTTTCCATTCATGTTGCAAGCAAAGTTTAAATCCCTGGAGCTAGTGTTTTTGGTGCTGTTCATTTTGGTAATGTGCAAAAGTTCCATCGGAGCTTGATGACTTCTATGCTAAGCACAGATCACCTTTCAACAACCAATAGGAGACAGAGTATAGAGACAGGGCTCTAAGATGTTCTATATATCACAATGTATTAATACTCTAGATTCTTCTAGTGAGGAACCTCTGTGGTTCTTCCAACTGTTGTATGTGCCTAGCCAGGCACATGCCAAAGGGGTTATTATACTCCATGATGGGTCTAGTAAGGTACTATAACTTCCCTGGACCTGGATGCCATACCCTTACTTACAAGTTGTCAACACAGAACAATTTTCTTACCACCTTTGCTATGCATTGATCGAAGACCAGATTACTGTCTGCATATGCTCCCAGATCTCTAACCACTGGGTCAACTCTTACAGGTGTCATATCAATGGAATAAGTTTTCCCAAAAGGCACCATAATGCACTTCATTGTAGTGACTTATAATATGTGGCTTTGGCACTATGCATTTGTCTGCATCAGACCTTCTTGCATAATGTTGTTGTCAAGTGGGAATTTATAATAGCTCTCAATTTGCAGTCGTCTGCAAACTTGGTGAGCCATAGGACCTTGACATTAGTCTTGACCTCTGAAAAGTACATGCCAAACAGGAGTGGGGGCAGCATGGGACCCTGTGGTACTCAGCTGGTGACATACCTCTTGGTGGAGGTGGTCTCACCAATCCTTACTTCTTGGGTCCTATATGTGAGCCAGATGGCAATCCATTGAGCTATGTCTGGATTTACACCTAGTGTGATGAGTTTGTCTACAATACCTGAGTTGGGTACTCTGGCAAATGCTTTAGCCAGATGTAGGTAGACAGCATGCACTATTTTCCCTACCCAGTTGCCTTGGTTACCTTCTAAAAAAGTCTACCAGAATGAGTAGGCATGACCTTCCCTAGACAAAATCAGAGTAGAATGGGTCCAGTGTCTGTAGGTTTCCAATGTCTTTGTTGATTATTTTCATGATAATTCATTTCATGGCTTTGCGTATTAGACTAGTTAGATTAATAGGTGTGTAATTTCTGGAGTCTGTTGATGATCTGCCCTTGTGATGGGGATAACCACTGCCATCCTCCATTGTCTTGGCATGTAGCCTGTTTTGAGACTGCAGTTGAAAAGTTACTCAAATGGTCCTTATAGCTCATGTTGCAGGGTATTGAGGAGACAGCCTGGAATACTGTTGGGCCCCACTGAGGCTGTGTTTTTGGCCTTAGCAAGCACCACCATAACCTGCTCCCTGCTAACACTTAAGTGGGTTATGCTAGTAGAGATTTCCCACAGTGTGGCAGAGTGGGAGATTAATGTTTAATGCTATGGCATAATTGCTATGACTCGGCAGTTTTCTTCTCTGCAGTGACCCTCTTTTATATAAAATACAATCGATGAAATATGGGCAGACCTGGTAACACTGCTATCATGTTTTTTAATATACTTTCACTTACTACAGAGCTGCTAGCTGTACATTTACTCTAAGGCTCATTGGTGTGGCTTCCTCTTTACTTGGGTTATTTAGCCTTTAAATGTGTTATTGTTAAGATAAAATTTAATATACTCAATGCTTGCCAGAAGTTTACTTTTCAGGCTAAAAGTTTTAAGCACATATGCACTACTGACTTAAAAATGATACAAGAAAATAAATCTGACTGTCACAACAGAACAGTAAGGCTTAATCATAACCTCTGATATCCTAAGATTTCCTAATTGTACGCATGACCATATTTCTGTCATGCATACAGATCACAAAAACAGATTATTTCATGAAAGGAAAAAGTTCCACAAAGTGATTCACTGGCAGTAAGATCACTGATCACTGCTACTGACAGCAAATGAGTATAATACTGTCTATATGACCAGCCAAGTGACCTGCTACTGCTGATGCATTGCTAGGGTTAAAATATGTATTAAACACTACCCTGTAATAACTGAGCCAGCATTTAATTTACACCCTTTCAGAAGACAAGCATTAATTGTTAGAGATGTGTGAGTATTGTGAAGTCATAGTTCCTCTGCAAGGTCATCTTTCTGCTCATTCCTAGAAGTATTAAATCAAGCACATGTAAGAATATCTACAATGAAAGACCTTAGCCACACAGTATGAATGGATGTCTGGCATGGGTTAGGAAACGGACAGGAAATACAGATGTGTGATGAGCATTTGGCTATCAGTAAACCACTACTTAATGCACCTTTGCCCCATTCTTTGGAAAAATGTTAAGTCTTGCTAGATGGGCAGTCTAAGTGGATGGAAGCTTATGTCATGAACTCCTGTATTTCGCAAGCAAAAATTAATACAGAGTTTCAGCATACACATTATCTAATTATATTTGTTTGATCCCATGGTAAATAACTTAAAACCTGTTTCAGTAAAAAAAAATAAATAAATAAACTACTGATCACAAAAACTGATCAACATGTTTTTCAAAAACTTTTTTCCCATTTGGGCACTAGCTTTTAATCAACTGATACTTCTTTGCAGATGTAAGCCTCATACACCCTATATGCAGGACTCCACAACTCAAAATACATAAACTTAAAATAATCAACTCTGAGATCACTGCATCCTACGGAAAGTGCAAACCCTGAATGCAGTAACTCCTTTGCTTGAAGCACATATCTGCAAAGTGCTACTGCATGAGCACCTGGCCTTCACACAACCAGTAGAACAGCATGCATGTCTCTCAAATAGTGGAATGTTGTGCTACTGTCCAGTAATGTAGTTTGTTTTACCAAAGTGGACTCTACAAGCTTTAAGAAGGAAAACTGAACTTGTCATCCAGCTTCTGTTCCATTTCATGCTACATCTAATGGTTTTGCAGAGAGAGTTGTAAACTATTAAAGGAAAGAAAGAACAGGCAAAGTGGGCTGAGAAGAAAACTGTCAACATTTGTTTGACCAATAATTTATACTTCAAATCTTATGTCATGAAACATAAATAAATAAATAAAAAATGAGCTCAAAAAGCAAACTTTTCACAAAAGCTTATATCATGGAACATAACTATATTAATGAAATAAATTATTAAATAGGCTCAGAAGCAGACATTTCATAAATATACTCTGCTGAGAATTTTTACAGCTATAGGTGACGTCTACGTCTGTGAAACTTCAATTACATCCCTAAAGAGATCCTAAATGTTGTTTGGAATCTGCATCATCTTTAGTTATCATGGGCAATGTGTCATGTATGAAAGACATGCTAATCAAATAAGAGCCAGAATCACAAGCATCACAGAGGTTCCCACATATATGTTATCAGAAAAGTAATGCAACAGGTAGACTGCCAGATAATAGTCAAACCTGGGAAAACTGTGGTCTTATTCCAGTGAAGGATAATAGTCAATCCAGACATTCCCAGAAAGAAAAATTTAATCAAAGAGTTAAGATGACAAGCTTCTGTCTTAAGCTTTACTGTTGTACCAGAGAAAAATACATAATGATTTAAGATTTCAAAACCTATTCTAAACTGAATGATTCCTTTACTAGGCGTTTGCTAAAATTGTTTAGTTAGGGAGCACTTTGCATTAAGAAAAAGGCACTACAGGGTGCCTTTGTAAAAACTAAAAAGCTCTGCTGTGATGTACTTGATCCTAGATCTATTTCAGATCAGTCTGCTGCAGTATTAGTATATACAAATTGCATTATTTCAGAACTACCCATACTGCTGCAGCTTCTGCAGTGGAGTTTAGATTACATATTAAACCTAGTGAACCACTAGAACTGTTTGTGTCATGCAGATGCAGAGACAGACATAACCCTAAATATATCTTAAGCAATGCCGGCTCAATGAGCAGTTCAGGCACTCAGTGGCATAATACAGAGGTTGGACATGCCAATCCTGGGGGCACAGGGTGGTTCCAACTGGTCGTTAACCATCATTCCTGGGTGCAATCTCTGTTGGAGGGTAGATACAGAGTCAAACAGCTGGGGCCAGTGGAGGGATGACATGGGCATGGCCACCGAAGCCAGTGAAGGTAGCCCATGATGGCTGCTCATGTGGCAGCATAGTGCAAACTTTTGGAAGGACATAGGCAATCCCTATGGTGAGGCAGATTTAGGGCCAGTCATACGAAACATGTTTTTATGCTAGGATTTTGGTGACAGCACAAAACTCCCTGAAGATTTCCTGGATAATGATCTCTGTGGACAGATCTCTACCTAGGAGATCTGAGGGAGAAAAAGATCCCCAACCACAGAGGATAAATGAATTCAAGTCCATAGGAGAAGGCTTGATGGGTGTTAGGCAGGGGGGGAAATGGACCTAGAAAAATAAATACAAAAGAGCAAGAACTAAAGCTGCTTGATTTACTTTTCAGATCATAACAGTACACTTCTTTTAGATTACCTCGGGATGCATAATAAATGCATAAGAAACTTACTGCACGCTTTTAAACAAAATCTGGTTAAAATGTATAGTAGTATATCAAACCTTTTGTAGGAATGGACAAGCATTCATACTACAAGACTACAAATACTAACTTTAAGGCTTGAAAGCACAAACTTGTTAAGCTTTTCTACTAAACATATGCTTGAGATTAACTGAGCAAATTTTAAATGCAGGGGGTTTCTGTACTCAGGGCATATGTCAAAGGCATACCTCAAAGCTTGCCTGTTGGTACATAGAGCCATGCATGAGCAAATATTACTACTGGGAGTGCCTGCTATGTAATGTTCAATGTTCAAAGTTAATTCCAAACTCACGCTACTGAAACAATAATGCTCAGGCAAACCGAACGAGCTATGACAGAAAGTATATCTGTGCAACAAAAACATTGGCAGCTTGGCTTTGAAATTGTTGCTCACTCTTCATGCAGGGGCGCCTGACTGGGAAATGATATAATTTTGGCTCAGGCCTACGCCAGTGAGAAGAAGGCAGAAGGTGAATCAGTGGGAGAAATCTATTACATTGAATGGAGCTTCTACACAGCAAGTTTCCAGAGTTCTGCATAAAAGTTATAGAAAACAAAATTTCCCTTATTCATCTGGGTCCGCTGGTAATTTTCAGTTAAAAAAAATAAGACTAAAGTGACAAAACATTTGACAGTATACACTTCATGTTTAGATATTCAGATTATATTTAATGTTTTCATTTTCTTATGTGATTTCAATCTCTGTCCAAGCCATATGGCCTGGATTATGGCTGAAAAGGTCTTTGGAGCAGCTAAGTACCCAGTTAACAAACCTAATAAATAAATAAAATGCTGCAAAAGCTAAAATGCATGTTCATTACCAGGATTACTCTAGCATTGTTTGCTGAGAAGTCCTTATGAAGCGTAGTGTTATCCATTATTATATATATCAATTATTATGGTTATTATTTACCTATCAACCTTTACCGAGTCACCTTTCTCTAATCATATGCCCAACAACAGAACAGAAACAATGTGAATGAACGGATACGTTATTCTCATTGTAAAATGCATTAAGAGACATGGCAAAAGGATGACTTACAACTAACCATTTTTTATTCACTAAGATTAACTATAGTTCAGTACAGGGTGTTTGTCATTTCCTGAGACTAAAAACTAGCAAATGCAGTACAGTATACTGGTCAAGTAAAAGGGGACAGTGGCCACCTTAGTAAGAGGTCCTCAGAGTGGACAGACTATTTCACAGAAATTTTAAATCACAGAGCAGCCATGTATTTAACTGATTAAAGTTAATATGCAGCAAGGTTCTTCATGATAGATATGCTTACATTAAATAATGACAAAATTATCAGTAAACTTATAGGTGTAGGGCTTTGTGACAGAGGTCCTGCAATATCAAGGTCAAATGTAGTGATCACAGGCTATAAAACAATGTCAAAAGTCTCAGTAAACTTGTAGGTGTAGGGCTTTGTGACAGAGCTCCTGCAATATCAAGGTCAGATGTGACCGCATGCTCTAAAATGAAAGAAAGAAAAAAAAAACTCTACTAAACTGTAAAATTATACTGAGGCAATAAAGTTAGTACTTGTTATACAAAAAAGATGAAGAAGGACCACAGTAAGTCAGAGCAAGAGAATACAGAGGACATATAAGAATAGATTGATAGTAAGGAAGTGTATGTATGCAAGCTTAGAGTAGTTTTAGCAGGAAGTATACTGATAGAGAACCACACTAATGCAGTATAAATATAAAGCTGTATTGAGCAGATTATGAGAACATGGCACTACACTGATAAGCACAATATAACACCATCACTTAGAAAACATTCATGGGATTAACTAGTACATGAACACACTGTAAAAAAATACATGTGCACAGAGACACACACACACACACACACACACACACACACACACACACACACACACACACACACACACATACACACACCAGGACACCAGCAACTCACATTACATACATATGTGTTAAAGGGAAACATGCTCAGCATACATAAACCTTATCCAATCTGAATGAAAGCATTAGAAATATAACACACTACCAAATTCTTTTCAGTCTTAGAATACATTGAAAAGTAATAACATATGACACATACCTGAGATCACTACGTCTGACCTTGATATTGCAGGAGCTCTGCCATAAAGCCCTACACCTACAAGTTTGTCTATTACCCAGTTTAAGCACAACCTAGACAAGTGGATGGCGAATAAGAAATTTACACTGGGCCTGGCACCTATGCCCCTTATGGACAGAGGTAGCATATGAATCCCTGGTCCTCAATGTCTTATTTGGATGCAGGACATCATTATTCTTTCGGGAAAACCTGGCTAGGCTTAGAAAGGCCCCTTGGGTCATTAGTCTAGTAACAGTCTATGAAGCGATGAATCTATGAATCTTAAGTTTGCTGAGAATTTTGTCAGTGTTTAATAGCCTGCGGTCATTACATCTGACCTTGGTGTTGTAGGAGCTCTGCCATAAGGCCCTACACCTACACGTTTACTGGTAATTTTGTCAGTGTTTAATAGCCTCTATAATACTCACAGGGAATGGTGGAGATAACTGCAGAACTGTGATTGGGAGGAGCAGCTTGCCTAATCAAAATATGAGCATTGAACTGCTTTTGGACTTCCATGCTAGTATTTGACTGTCCTTAACACCATGTTCAAATGCAAAGGTGCTGACAGCAATACTTGGTATCACAATACCTTGGACCAAAGATCATTATCTGCCTTTGTAATCACATAATTACATTTGAGGATATATGTTATGGCACTTAGATCAAAAGAGGCACGGATCTGTTAAGTCATTACCATTTTGTGGTAAATTGAGTCAGATGGTTGAGCTGTAGTCAGATAAATTCAGGAAATCAGAATCTGTAATCAGGCTGTGAATGCTTCTATGCAGAAGAAGTTCAGTTACCACCATCAGAACAGCCTCTCCCATATATCTGGGGAGGTTAGGGACATGGAGTTTGAAAGGACCTTGCTCAAGACTTCAATAACTAAGACACGGGTATGGAAGTGTGATCGAAAGATGGTTGGTCCATGTCATGTGGTGAACCAATGACCTGCTGGTGAACACAACTTGTGAGCACTCTAGTAGGCTGAGGAATGAGGCATTTTATGTAATGTTAGCAGAGGAACCTCTGAATCTGAACTGAAGGACAGTAACTGAAGGACAGTTAATGACAAGCCAGGAAGTTGGCAACTGCAACAGTCACTGGTACAGAAGGAGATGGGTAAGGTCATATAGAGACAGATAATTACTTCTGGATGGCTGCAAAGAGGTTCTGTTAAGCAAGGGGGTGGTGGATTCTGTCTGGGGTATTCTCAGCAAGATGAAAAAATATTGGCCTTGACTGGGAAAATTGCTGAGAAATTGAAGGATCACTTTGTGGACTCTGATGGCAATGCCATCCTCTGAGGAGGCAGTGCCAGCAACATGGCAAAGATAGACCAATTTCAGACAATGATGTACATAACTGCAGTGATTAAACAATTCCAATCAGGAAAGGCAGAGGGAATGAATGACTGAATGACATCTTACTAGACACCTTAAATGAAGTGGATGCTTTTGGGATGCCACTGTTAACACGTATTTTAAACATTGTGTGGATTAGGGCAGTACCTCTGCATTGGCAAACTGGCATGGTGGACATCATTTTCAAGCAGGGAAAAGGAGAGTGTATGTTTTGGTTACAGAAGGCTGACACATCTCAATCACCCTGGGAAATTGGATGCCAGGGTGCTGGAAGGGAGAGTGCACCCAGTATTCAAGATTCCGATTCAGGATTAGCAAAGCTGATTCCTCCCGGTAGTAGAATAGTGAGTCAAATGTTTCATCCATATACAGCTGGTATATGGTCTTGTGTTTGCTGTTCTACCTACATGTACTTTGCAGACTTGTAGAAGGTATGTGACCGTATATCCTGGAATGTCTTCTAAGAATTGTTACAACAATATGGAATCCAATAGCAAGGGTTGTATGCCATTTGATTCATGTATCTGAGGAGCAAGTTCCTTTGGTTTTCTTGGCATTAAGTTGAATACAGTCAAGAGTAGCATAGGACTCCACAAAAGGTGCCCCTCCCCCATTTGTAATCTTCATGGACAGGATATCAAGATGCAGCCAAGGTCTAGAAAGTTTCCAGTTTGTGGACAGGAGGATAATGCTATCTTGGCCTGAAATGACTGTGAACTCTAGAGTGTTGTGGAGTCATTTGCTAGCCAGTTTGAAGTGTCAAGGATGGACATAATACCTCCAATCCAGAGGACATTTTTTTCCGCAAAAAAAGGCTATTTGCATGAGAGAGGGAAGCAGCTCCTCAGCTGAAAGAATAAGTACCTTGTGATCTTGTTCACAGGTTGATCTAGACAGGATTGGAGATCAGCAGGTGTCTGGAGTTGTGACAGTACTTTGGGCATTTTATCATGCTATGCTAATGAAGCAAGACCTGAGTTATTGAATAAAGCTCTCAAGTTGCATATCAGTCTATACTCCCTCCTCATATAAGGTCACAAGCTTTGGGAGATGACAAAAGAATAAGATTGTGGATATCGGCAGCAGAAAATAAGCTCTGTCGGTAGCTGTCGCCTCAAAGTAAGATGCTGTCCGTTTCGACTCTCAGAGCGTCTTCTGCATGGAGACATGCGTGAATGGGCGTACCTTCGTTGAAGGTTGTGCATTAGGGCTGGCAACTCAGCATGAAAAAATCAACTGCCAATCATTAGCGGACCGGAGTTCCGCTGTGGCGACCCCTAACCGAGAAAAGCCAAAAGACACACACACACACAGGAGTTGTGATGCACTGAGAGATTCAGCTTTCTGTGGGGATCCCAGAGTAGAGCTACCACACCTCTGTATTGAGAGAAATCAGTGAAAGTGTCTGGGCACCTGACACATGACCTAAACCAGGCCTGACCCACTGGGAGGAGGGCCTACAAGAGATACAGAACATATTGAAGAGACTATATCCTTCATAATGATTATGAATGACTGAGGATGCCACAGGACAAATGGAAACTGCTGCTGCTCAGTCTGCATCCACAACAAGTTATCCTGGATACAGAAAATCTATGCTGTGCAATCTAAAGTTGAGTCTCTGTGTGTCCAAATAAGTATGACTTGTCCACTGAATCACAAGCCATGGTCACAAAAGATTGCATCAAAAAGTGCCAAAAGCTTTCCAGCTGTCTCTGACTTGGCAGACACTAGACCAATAAATTCCCAGGTAATGAGTAAGTAAATAAACAATTTCAGGACATCTGCACGGTGTTTTTCTAAAGAGACTTACTTCTGTTATCATGCAGTACAAAATTCTGCATCTCTTTATTTACTTAGTAACTTGATCCTCTTTTGTTTCCTGAAATCATTAAAATATGCTGTTGTTTTTGCTGTCGAGAACACCAAACATAAGGAACTAACCTACCTATACCGTTAGCCAAATCAATATTACTTACCTAACATCTAGTAAAGAAAGAGTTGAGAAAACTATTTTTTGGGATCTGTTGTCCAGTCATGAACCACTGTAGTACAGTCCTTTTGTAGCATGGTTATCAGGCAGAGACAACAAGGTATCTGAAGGTCCACTAATTTACACTGATCTAGCTATTATGGGAAAGAGTGCTGTTTTACATGATTCCAGCAGAAACTGGCGGACATGGACTTCTTTCTCCTTGATCTATGAAGGCCTTGGTTATCTTTCAGTCTTTTTACAGTTTCACTTTAAAACTGAAGTGCTACTGATATGAATGATAACATGGTATTTGAAATGATTGCATCATCGTTATTCAATATAGTTTATAATAATTCTGATGATTTTTTTATAGGCTCATAGGGGAACACTAGGTTAACGGCTCTGAAGGGCCATTTTAAGTTTAGCCAATGACAAAGTTAGAATCAAACCCTGTACTATGTGCTAATGAGGTGAAGATTTAAACTATTATGCCAAAAAACCCATTCTCATGTTTTATCATCTTAGCAAATAAAAGCAAGCAAATCTGGAAACAAATGGGGCAACATTCACATGTCAATAAAATTAGATTAGTAACACCTCTGCGGAGCCAGAGTGCAACATATTAATGCAACAATGCATACAGGGATCATCATCTGAGCTGTTACAATGAGATTTATTGATTTTCCCCATTGTTCTACACATCATTCACTTAACATAGCAGTGCTCTGAATTAAATCATTTCATTTGTAATCTGATCCCCCCCAGTGGGAAAGCAGAAGCCTCATAAGAATAAAACTACTTCTCATTAAGTTGATTCAGAGCTAGATCACATGTACGCCTACAAACTCATGGTGAGCCACACAATGGATAATTAATGAAAATTAACTTACAGTTATAAAACATAGGTTTCAAACAAAATGCAAAAGAAATGAAGTCTGTAAAGAATACTGTAATGAAAGTATGTTTGTGTGTGTGTGTGTGTGTGTGTGTGTGTGTGTGTGTGTGTGTGTGTGTGTGTGTGTGTGTGTGTGTGTGTGTGTGTTGTCTTGCAATCTTATATAACCACAGCACGATACTTTATTTATAACTTCTGTGGGTGGTACTATGCAAATAAATAAAACGTCAAACAGATCTTCCAACACAGATGAGAATAACTGAAATGGATCAGACCATAAATAGTGGTAATTAGCTCGATCCAGTTAAAATGCATTCATCATTAACTTTCATAAGGAGTGATACTGAAACCAAGGCCACTACTTTTTCTTCCTGGCTAACAGTCTCTGCTCTGTATTGTTTTGCACATTCAACATTAAAATATCAAATGTCAAAAGGTACTTTCTACAAGCAATTAAAATACTGGGATTTGCTTCCCTGTAATCATAAAATCCAAAAAACAAAAGTTACAACTCCACACAGAAAAAAAATATTTCCTCCCTCCACATGTTGTTGTTGTTTGTCTTTCGGCTTTTTCCAGTAAGGGGTCACCACAGCGGAACTCCGGTCCGCTAATGATTAGCAGTAGTTTTTTTTACGAAACACCGAGGTGCCAGCTCGATGTCCAACTTTCAACGAAGGCACACCCATTTACGCATGCATGTCTTTCGAACACTACCCAACCACGGAGATTATTACATATTCTGCAAAGGCAGTACTACTTCAATTTACTACACAAATACAAGAAAGAAAACCAACAATACAGCACAACTATTAGCAAGGTGTCATTAATGCAGCCTACTTTTTTGTATACCAACATTGCATATCACAGAACAGCATTTGTTATCACAGAATAGTACTTTATTACTTTATCATTACAAAGTGTACCAGTTTTCTGTTTCCTGACTGTTCAACTGTACAAAGCAAGCTTACTTAATCAATTAGCAGTACTTTTAATATAAGATCTAAATGCTGTTTTATGCATCCACTTTCAGACATCACAGAAAAGTACTTGTAATCACAGAATAACACCCAGGGCATCTGGAGGACGCCGCACATACATGATGGTCTATGGGCCAAGATTACTAACACTTTCTTCATATTGATGTAACACACATACATCATTTGATAGTACAGTAGCCTTCGCATTCACAGACATACCCTGGAGGATGTCTGCCATATCAGCGGCAATGTGTCTTTGTTATTATGTTGCAATCAGAAACTGTGATTTGGGAGTACAAAATGCATACTTACAGACACTCATAAAACCAAAGTACTGTACATTTAAATGTAGGTAACAGTATTTGACTAATTTTACTTTGAACTCAAACTTTTATTTAAAGAATCCTTAATCTAGATACATTATTACTGCAGTCAGTTGGTACCCTTCTTGCCCTTGTAGATACTTCTGAAATACATATATCTTTTAAGGTGGATTTTCATTAGAAGAAAGCCTGGAAAAGTAAACCTCTTTATGGAACTTGATAAATTAACTACTCTGTTAGAATGAAATGTACTTTCTGTGTGCATATTTGTGTTTAGAAATGCACACAATTCTGAAGTGTACATTTTGTGCCACTGAAGTACCCCGAGCACTCCAGAAAAGTACAGACAAATCTGTGACATTTCTTCAGTCACTGCATTATAATACCCTTGCAGACTGTACTTCTTTTCCATTTTGTCAATTTGAAACTACAACATTTTCAGTGTTGTCACTGCAAATTTACTTTTTACTATACTGCTTATTCAATGCTATACAAATTCACTGAAATTATGACAGCTGCAAACTTTACAATGATGGCAAATCCATTTATTTACAAGATCAGTGGCACTCAAGCAATCAATAAAACACAGCTAAGAACAAAATGTCTGCTGTAACCAGCCAGCCAAATGAGATCTAAATACTGCTCCAAACAGAAGCATCAATACCCAGCGTGTGATCTACCTGTCTATGTAGCCTAATACCACAGCAACAGCAGAAGTACATAAATGCCCTATCAAAATAGAATAAACCATGGGGTTACAGGCATTTCCATTAATACCACAGCAACAGCAGAAGTACATAAATGCCCTATCAAAATAGAATAAACCATGGGGTTGCAGGCATTTCCATTAATATAACATTCAGCATTTTGTTTCAGCTTGTAGGCATTTTGCCAAGTGCAATACTAAATGTGTTTCTTTTTTCTGATATTTTATCATACTTAAACTTACCAATAATACAAAACCTTAAAAAAAAAAATTTCAGTATAACATAAGGTAGCAAGGAAAAATAAGCCCATCAATCAGCCCCAAATTTGCTGGTGGTAAAAAAATTTCTTAACAAGAATGCAAGAAACTATCTAATTTTGTAATAAATAATGCTCAGATATAGCTTTGTGCATAGACACTGCCTTTACTCAGCAGTCTGACCTGATTATTATTGCTATGGTTTAAGCCTATATTTCAATATAACATTCTGAAAGCATACTGACATTTTTCCTTTGGAGGAAACAAGCTCCCCTATCATTAGCTTAAAATCGCTTCCTTGGGGAATATAATCAAACCAGATTTTTTATCATGAGTTTTATATTTACATACTCATGACAGTAAATTAAATCATTGTTGCATTATTCTTTGAGCAAGCATCATTAGCGGACCGGAGTTCTGCTGTGGCGACCCCTAACCGGGAAAAGCCGAAAGACACAAACAAACAAACTGCTGGGACTGCATATGATACCCTATAATAAGACTGCCCAAAATCTTTAAAGCAGCAGAGCTATTCTACATCAAACTAGAAATAAGCAAAGTTACCAAGAAAGAAGTCTTATTGACCAATTAAGACACAAGGCTGGTCATTTTTCCCATAAAAGTCAAATAAACTGTATCATGATTATTTATGTTGGGACAGTAAATATGAAAAAAATATGCATCCATGATATTTATGAAAATGCTAAAACAAACAGGTAGGCTCACCTTCCATTTATTATTTTCTGTGAACATACATTTCTGCTTATGACACTGTTTAGAACAGATAGCTGTCCATTTTCTTCTCTTGGTGCATAATAGTTTTCCATTTGTTAAGTCTATGTTAGAAAACAACATATACAGTGACTATAACCATTGAAGAAAAGATATTCATGCCAGAACAGATGAAATGCATACTGGGTAAATATAAACAGACCAGTCTTCAATTTATGCTACTATAAATTCAGAGAAGTAGGACTCTGAAGAGAATGACTCATGACTGTTAAGTGCATAAGTGAAATCCATGCTACTTAGCTATACAACTGATCAAAGTATCAAGATCTGTCAAATAGCAACATTATTCTGATCAGATCAAATACAAATCAAAACCATGAAGACAGAAACTACTCCTGCTGATCAGATGATTAGCCAAAAGTGTTAGCTTAAACAGCTGGTGAACATATGGAATATGAAGGCAAAAGTACTGAAACACATATTCCAAAACATGTCAATAACCTTCAGTCTACAGAAAAAGGCATCATTTTTCCAAAAGAAAAAATGGGCAAGGGGCAGGTGAAAAGGAAGAAATCAAAACTGAATGTGGAAGGATTGAAGAACATTACTGTAAGAAAAAAGAAAAGAGAGACAGATACTGACTACATGGCTCAAGCTGTGGATTTACAATGCCAGCTGGATGAGAATTTAATACACAATGAAAACAGTGGGATTAATAAGACTAATGGTGATGAAGATCTATCCTTCATAGCAATTGATAGAGCAGATTTTACTGTATTAGAAGCTGAAGAATCTTCAGAGCTAGTCAGCAAAGATATTCTTGTAATTGGAGATTCAGTTATTAGAGGAACTCATACTCATACTTATATTTGCAGAGAAGATAATGAACCTCAAATAGTGTTATGCTTGCCAGAAGCAAAAAACAGAAGATAAGAGACAAGCCTTGGAATGCCTTGATGTAAAGAAGTACAGAGATCTTGGTGCAAATGATGTCATCCGCAAAGATTCTCTGACTAGTGGTAGGGAAGTGACAGCCTCTTAGGTATTATAGCTTGTACTGGTGTTGGGACGTATTTTTCACAAATCACCTATAGAAAGGAGAGTCAGGTAACTGAATGAAAAGATTTTTTGGGTAAACACCTACATGTAAAAAATGTCCTGTTTTAAAAAATGGAAATGTGTAGAGCACCCAAGCCTAATTTTGGGCACACGTGTTCAGACAGGATGGTGTGCATTTGTCAAGATCAGGGAAAATAATTTATTCAGCAGATATTTTGCAATATTTGACAATCACTAGGCAAGATTTTTGCCAGGTCAAAAATGTAACAGTTCACAGACAGCAACATTTGATGCATCTCTGATGGTTGTTAATGCTCGGAGCATTAATAAAGTTTTTTATTGGAAAATTTGCTACGTTCCCACAAGATTGATTTTGTTATTATTTGTGAAACATGGTTAAAGAACAATGACTGGAAATCAGTTCTGTCAGGGTATAAATGTTTTAACTGTAACAGATATTCTAACAAAAAATCAGGTGGAGGTGTAATGATAGGGATTAAAGATAGTTATGAGACTTGTGATTATTACATGTTCAGTGATAACACCAATACTACAGACTATGTAACTGTGACAATAAAGACAACCCTGGAATATGTAACAATTGTTGGAGTGTGTAGACCACCAACGTCAAGTGCAGATGACCTAGAGAAATTCATACATTTCTTGCATGAAACACAGGAGCAAAGAATAATATTAGCTGGGGACTTAAATTTACCAGAAACAAACTGGAATAATATTGATTCAACGATGTTAGTAAGGAAAGTATTCACAATGTCTATTCAGGAACAACAATTGCTTCAGATTGTAAAAGAAAACCTACCAGGGGACGGAACATACTATACATGTTTGTGTTCCTAAAGGAATTACTGTTACTTCAAGTCAAGTTTTACCACCACTGATATGCAGTGATCATGCAGTTATAAAGGTTAATTTGTTGCTAGATAATTCTGCCAAGCTGAAATCTAAACCAATGCACAGAAGGTTGATTACAGATTATACAGAAGCAAAACAGTCACTATGTATGTAAAACTAACTGGAGTGAGGTGTTCAGTGGAAAAACTGCAGATGGAATGTGGTAAGTTTTGAAAGAGAAACTGAGTGCAAAAAATCAAAAAAATGTTTAACATCAGGATCTATGCATACAACGGCAGGGGGATATATTTCCATAGGAACAAGATATTTGATTAAGGTGAGAGACAAAAAATATAAGAAATGGAAGACAGGTCAAACTACAACTTTGAAAACTGAAATAAACATGCTGGATAAACAGATTAAGTGTAGAGTGAGTCTAGATCAAGAAAATTTTGAAGAAAATGTATATAAAGATATTGAGCATAACAGGAAGCCTTTTTATAGATGCATAAAATGTGGAAGGAGTAAAGACATACAAATTGATAAACTCTGTGCAAATTCTAAAATTTATTCGCAGACACAACAGATTATAGATATATTTACAAATTCTGCTGCAAAACAGCTTGGCTCCACAAAAGGGGTGATAAGTTGTCCTAGTGACATCCAGGTAACCCCAGATACTGGAATCAAACTGGATTATATTGAAAAAGAACTGTACAAACTGGATCCAAGCAAAGCACAGGGAGGAGACATAATTAGTAACAATGACTGAGAACATCTCAGCAAGAACTTATGGTACCATTATATCTATTTTTCACTAGATCATATAAATAGGGGGAGATTCCTTAATACTGGAGACATGTGCTTATTAAACCTGTCTTTAAGGGAAAGGGGAGGAGGACAAACCCAGAGTCATATAGACCCTTAAGTCTACTTTCATGTTGTGGAAAATAATGGAGAAGGTAATACTGGATACGTTATTATCAGAACTGGATAGGTTGTGACTTGAAACCATATCTCAGCATGCATATGTTGAAAATAGATCTAATACCACCTGTAACATGATGTTCTATAACAATATAATAACAGCTACGAATGAAATATTGTGCTGTGGTGTGATTTATATAGATCTAACTTCAACATTTGACAGGGTTGTACACAGAACACTGATCAATAAATTAGTACAACTAGGAACTGATGTACTCTTGACAAGATGGATAGCTGCATGGTTTATAAATAGGATGTGGCAAGTATCATACAGCAACTGGACAGGTGAAATTATTGGTTACAGTCAGGGTGTCCCACAGGGCACTGTCCTAGGCCCTTACTTGTTTAGATTGTATCTTTCAGACCTAACTTTTTCATCTGAGCTGTTCTACAGTCTATATGCAGACGACCTGAAATTGGGTAATCTGATTACATGTGTTACAGATAAGGCATGTCTGCAATATAACTTGACTAAATTGACCATTTGGGCAGAGGAGAATGATATGCTGATAAATACATGAAAAATTAAGCATATGAGATTTGGGAGACATAAACTGAAAAGTGAATATTGAATACAGTACACAGTGATTGAAACTGTAGACTCATTTAAGGACCTGGGTATATGGGTAGATCCAGCTATGTGTTTTTATAATCATATCAACCAATTGGCTAGTGATAGTTATAGGACTATACGTTGTATAAAAAGATTTATAAAGTCTGGAGAATAAAAAATAATGATGTCATTGTTTGCTAGCTATATTAGACCCAAACTTGAGTATGGAATAAAAATATGGAAGCCTTATAAGAAAACAAGCATGATTAAACTGGAAAGAGTACAGTGAAATATCCCAAGGGCATCCTTGGATGTGAAAATTTAAGTTATTATGAAAGTCTAAAATGTCTGAACTTGTACAGTGTCTCTTACAGATATCTAAGAGGAGATCTTATTCGGGTATATAGGGTATTTAGAGACAACCACCTCTGGTTGGGGTTATCAAAAAGTACTAGAGAATCATCAGACAACCTATGCAGATGAGTCTAAGCATTCATAGGTTCATAGGTGTGTACTAAGATAATGACCGCTGGGCCTTTTTAAGCCTAGCCATGCATCCAAATCTCTAACAAGTTCTGGCACCCTTGAAAAGTGTAAGCAGGGGCTTGGAAGATGAAACATTTACCATTTACAAGCAGAAATGAACCATTTACTGGATGTATGTGTCCATTAGAGACATGGGTGTCAAACCAGGGATGAATTTCCAGTGAATAAAAAACAGGCAGCAATGGAATGTGCTAAAAAACAAACAAAAAAAAGAATATAAGGTGAAGGACCAGATGAGAAGGCAAGAAATGTGAAAAATGCATAAATATAGTTCCAAGTATAGAAAACTTCTGGAAGAACCCCAAGTTCATCAGGAATAAATGCAGGAATGGTTAAGGAGAGGTGAATTCAAACCAAGAGATGAAAGGTTAATATTGGCAGCAGCACAAGTTAGTGGGCTATGCACACATTGGTTTACAAAGTCCATCAAACATGTGGGAGAAACAAACACATGTAGATTTTGCAAAACAGAACTGGAAACAGTTGCACACCTCATTGTTGGTTGCGACATACTAATGGCAGAAGGACTGTATACTGAAAGGCATAATAATGTGGTGAGAATGTTGCACTGGGGATTGTGCAAACATTATGGTACTGAAGTAGCTGAAAAACACTGGAAACATGAACCACAAACCATCATAGAAAATGATGAAGTCTACATCACATGGGATCATCCATTACCAACAGTTCAAAAGACAGATGCTAGAAAAAGTACAGTTTTGTACCTACCATAAATGTAGATGTTCGAGTGCTAATACAGCTGCAGTCATTACAGATGGGTTCTCCTGCCGTCAGGCGGGTCCTCGGTCGGCTGAATTCCAAAGTCTAGGTCCGGCGTCGGTTGTAGTCACTTCTTCCCTGACGTCAGTGCGACAGAGGTATAAAAGAACCAGCCGACGCCATTTTCTTCAGTCTTTCTTACCCCAGATGTCAGGTGCCCCCAGAAGGAAGGCAATACCTAATTTTTTATATATATATATATATATATATATATATATATATATATATATATATATATAATGCAATGCAAAATAGTCAAAAAACAGTAGTTGCAAGCAAATACATCATAAAAGAATAACCCCAAACAGGTTGTATGAGGAGGTGTAGCCACTAGGCCTGTCCCAAGAGGGGAAGGAGGGAGGGAAACCTGGACTGCAGCTGTATTAGCACTCGAACATCTACATTTATGGTAGGTACAAAACTGTACTATGTTCATCGTGCATACAGCTGCAGTCATAACAGATGGGTAGAATCCAAAAGCTACGCAAGGGGTGGTAGGCACTAGGTGGAACTGGGAGGAGCCAGAATGCCCTGCAAAACTGCAGTGGCAAAGCCTGCTCTAGTTTTGGAGTATAAAGGTAGGTGGTAGTGTTTAGTGAAGGTATGCACAGAACTCCAAGTGGCTGCTTCCAAAATATCTTTGGTAGGAACTCCTCTGAGGAAGGCTGCAGAGGTAGCTGTGGCCCTTGTGGAGTGGGGTCTGATGCCTGCAGGTACTGATTTACCATGAAAAGAGTAACAAAAATGTATGCAGTGGCCTATCCATTTTGAAATTGTCTGTTTGGAAATTGGCTTCCCTTGAGCTCCTGCAGCGTAGGACACAAAGAGTTGTTCTGATTTTCTGAAAGGCTTTGTTCTGTCCAAATAGTAATGCAGCTGTCTGTGGATGTCCAAGGAATGTAGCAGCCTTTCCGCTTTGTTTTGAGGGTTAGGGTAAAAGGTAGCTAAGTGTATGGCCTGATTTAAAGCTACCCTGGATACCACCTTAGGCATAAATGATGGATTGGTTCGTAAGGAAACTCTGTCCTGATGGAAGATGATAAAGGGCTGCACAGCCATGAGGGCTTGTAGTTCCGAGACTCTACGAGCTGAGGTAATAGCCAGAAGGAAAGCTGTTTTTCAGGACAAAAATTGCAAATCTGCTGAGGCAGCTGGCTCAAAAGGAGGCAAGGTTAACTTTTCTAGAATGTAATTAAAATCCCAAGCAGGAATTGGTTGTTTCCTTGGAGGTCTTATATTCTTAGCCCCTCTGAGGAACTGTCTTAAGAGTGGGTGAGAGAATAAAGGTGGATCAGTATTGTATTCTGCAGAAATGGCTGATGCATGGATTTTGATGGAGGAGAATGAAAGTCCACTGCTTAGCAGCTCAGCTAGATATTGTAATATTTGAGGCAAATTCAGTTTTCCTGGATCCTGGCCCTTTTTCTCATTCCAAGCACAAAACCGTTTCCATTTTGCGGAGTAAGCTTTTCTAGCAGACGGCCTTCTGGCCTCCAAAATGACATCCTGCACCTCCTTGGAGAGTAGGGTTTGTTGTGATGTTAAGGAATCTTCCATATTGAGTGTTTTCAGCTGACTGTGAAGAGTTCTGTAGCTGTGCTGAGTCAGAAGAAGGGGCATTAGAGGTAAGGTCCATGGAGGAGAATGCGTCAGGCTCCTCAGGAGCGGGTACCAGTGTTGTCTTGGCCAGTCTGGAGCAATCAGAATTATCTTTGGTCTGTCTGATCTTGCTTTTAAAAGCACTTTGGGCAGTAGAGGAAGAGGTTTGAAGGCGTAAACTGTCAGTGCTGTCCAACTGAAAGACAAAGCGTCCACTCTCCAGGCCTTTGGATGAAATGTCCTTGAGCAGAATTTTGTTAATTGATGATTTTTGTGGGAGGCAAAGAGATCTATGTCTGGCCTTCCCCATGCTTGGATTATCTCTGCAAAAACTTGAGGATGCAACTTCCATTCGTGTGGATCTGTCATATTTCTGCTTAGGTTGTCTGCCAGCGTGTTTTCCATGCCTGGCAAGTACTGTGCTTGAAGCTCGATGTGCAACTCCAGAGCCATGTTCCAAAGTGACATGGCCAGCCTGCATAGGGGGTATGAATGTGTTCCTCCTTGTTTGTTTATGTACCACATTACTGTGGTGTTGTCTGTCTTTATCAATAGTTGACCTGGATGCAGAAGGTCTTTGAAAGCTATAATAGCATTTATTACTGCTAGCATCTCCTTTTGATTGATGTTAAGGTGCTTTTCCTTTTGGGACCATTTGCCCTGAATGCACTGGTCTGTCATGTGCGCCCCCCAGGCATAGTCTGAGGCGTCTGTTGTGATGACTTGATTTGCTTGAGGCTTGCAGAATGGTAGACCTGTGTTTGTTTGGCATGCTTGAGCCCACCATAGAAATTCCTTTTGCAAACATGGAATTAGTGGTATTATTGTTTCCAAACTGTGGCTGTGTTGAGACCATAGGTTTTTTAGGTATCATTGAAGTTTCCTCATATGCAACTTTGCACATGGGATGAGTAGAATACAAGATGCCATGAATCCCAGAGCCTGCAGGATTTTCCTTGCAGTAAGCCTGGTGCAATTTGCTAGTGTCTTGAAGTATTGAGTTAGTTGCCCCTGCTTCTCTGGCATAAGATAGGCCATCTGGGTGTTTGTGTCCAAGTTGGCACCCAGGAAAATTATTTTCTGACATGGCGTTAGCCTGGATTTCTCTTTGTTGACTGTGTATCCCAGAGAATTCAATAACCGTGTTACATAAGCCAGATGTTCCAGAAGTATGTGTTTGCTGTCCGCTTGGATCAGGCAGTCATCCAAATAAGGGTATATTTGTATCCCTTGAAGTCTGCAGTAGGCAATTACTGATGCCAGGCATTTCGTGAATACTCTTGGGGCAGTAAATAAGCCAAAGGGCAATGCAGAGAATTGATAGTGGATTGAACCTGCAAGAAATCTGAGGTATCTTCTGCAGCTTTGTCTGATTGGGACATGCAGGTATGCCTCCTTGAGGTCCAATGATACCAGCCAAGACCCTTGCCCAGCATGGGAAGAAGCTGCTGTAAAGTGAGCATCTTGAATTTTGGTACGAGTAGAAATGT
Organism: Protopterus annectens; assembly: GCF_019279795.1. Classification (NCBI taxonomy): domain Eukaryota; kingdom Metazoa; phylum Chordata; order Ceratodontiformes; family Protopteridae; genus Protopterus; species Protopterus annectens. The sequence continues at coordinate 1,150,897,695 of NC_056739.1, forward strand.
GTTTAGGATGGATAAGTCCAAAATGGGTCTCCAATCTGTTCCCTTCCTTGGCACCAGGAATAGTCTGGAATAAAAACCTTGACCTTGTTTGTGAGTAGGTACCTCTTGAATAGCTTTCATGCCCATGAGCTTTGAAATTTGTATTTGAGCCTCTGCCCTTTGATTGTGTGGCAGGTTCGGCATGCTTCTCATTTTTGGAAGGGTGTGAAAATAAAATCTGTAGCCTCTGTTTATAATGTCCAGGATCCATTTGTCTTTTGTGACAATATGCCAATTTTTTGAAAATAATGCCAGCTTTCCTCCTAAGGGTGCTGCCATTTGAGCCTTGCTTGGCATGCAAAGGGGAAAGTCATTGGGTTTGCTTCCTGTATTGCTGTGAACTATCTTCGCCACCTCTGGGTGTTGGAGTTTGCCATTGTCTGCCTCTATACGATCCTTGAGATTGTCCTCTGCCCCTTGGGCACCTGTATCTACCTCTTTGGGGTCTGTCCGTGGCTGGAAAGGACCAATTTTTTGAAGGCCAATTTCTACTAAAATGTGGTGGTTGTACCTGTAGAAAATATTTAACAGTTTGCATAGATTTAGCTTTTTCTTCCATTTTCCTTAATACCTCCTCAGCATTAACACCAAATAATACATCCTTTTGTAGAGGAGCATCTAGTAATTTAGCTTTGACATGATCAGGCAAGGTTTGTTCCCTAAGCCAGGCATGTCTACGTATGACTGATCCTGTAACAGCAGCTCTACTTGAGGCCTCTAGAGCATCATAACCACATTGTAAGGTGTGCTTACCCACTTGTTCTGCACTGTGCATCATATCCTGCAACTCCTTCAAATCTGGTTGTTCAGGTTGTGACATTTTACTTTTCAATTGTGATAACAGAAACTGTTGATATTTAAACATATGGAACTGACAGTTTAAAGCCCTCAAGGCTAGGGTAGCCGAGGTATATGCCTTTTTTCCCCACCTTTCTAAGGATCTAGAATCTCTCTCGGAAGGTAATGGATTTTTAGCAGTAGAGGCCTTCATTCCCTTGGGGCCCTGAGAAATGGTTTCTGGGTCAGCAGTATGGCTTTTGTAAAGAAATTGGTGTGAGTTAGGAACTCTGTAGTACCTATCAGGCTTGACTGGGGCTGGAGGCAGGGAATCCGGATTAAGGCAGGCCTCCGAGTAAACATCATCAAGTATGTCCAAGACAGGAGGTATCGCCAGAGGCCTGTGCTGAGGTAGCAAAAGAAATTCCCTAAGCCTTTTCTTAGAATCTGAATAATCTTGGCCTTCCCAGTGGAAGTGTTCCCTCAAGGTATGCAAGGTTTCCCCAAATGAGTAATCCTCTGGGGGGGATACAGAAGGAATGGACTCCTCTGCATCGGAGTCTTCAAAAGGGGAGTAAGAATGTTCCTCCTCATCAGAATGCTCTGAAATAATGGAGTCCTGATCAGAAGAGGGTGATTCTTCCTCCACTCTGGGTCTTTTGTCCGGAGGGGGTTGGGAACCCCTGATAAGAGTAATTAAATCCTCAGCCATTTTAAGCATCTGCTTTTTAGGCATGGGACCTGGAGATGGGCCCTGTGCAGCAGGTCTCTTGGAGTGCATGGCTGACTTAGACTTAGTAAAGGCCTTGATGGAAAAGGAAGAGAAAGGCCTGAAGACACCATGGGTGGATGTAGACCTGTCCATATTATGAGGCTCAACAGTAACAGAGGCTTCGTTATCTGTAGTCGGGGTGTGGGCCGAGGAACCTGCGGCCTCGGTTACAGAGGACACCGCCAGAGAAGCATCGTCGGTAGTCAGGGGCTGCGTAGGCACCTCGCTGAGAACCAGACCACGTGTAGTCGGTTTTGGCGTGGTGTCGGTGGAGGCCGCGGATCTCGCGTGTCGGTCCTTGTCCTTGCGTTTTTTGGACAAAACAGGAGTTGGAGTCTCCGACGACATTATATAGTTAAAAGCTTTCCCAAAGTAGTGCTGGGCGAACTCCGCCCAACGCTTAATAGTGCGTTTATTGAAAGTAGCACAAAAGCGACAGCCCGAAACGTCGTGGTCTGGGCCTAAACAAGGTATACAAAGGGAATGGAAATCCTTATGCGGCATTTGCTTCCCACAAGAAATGCAATTGTTAACTTTGTCTGACATCGGTCTGAAGCAAGAAAAGTTTCCCCAACGGGGTACTTAGCTTTAAAGAAGACTTCGGTTCCAAAATTTTCATAATTTCAGGAGCTGGCCGACCGGCACTTGTGAACTGCTTCTGCTTCGGGCACCGCGTGGCAAAAAAGACTGAAGAAAATGGCGTCAGCTGGTTCTTTTATACCCCTGTCGCACTGACGTCAGGGAAGAAGCGACTACAACCGACGCCGGACCTCGGCTTTGGAATTCGACTGACCGAGGACCCGCCTGACGGCAGGAGAACCCATCTGTAATGACTGCAGCTGTATGCACGATGAACATCTGAATATAGTGGTCCAAGAAAAGAAGACAAAAGTAGCACTGATCATTGAAATAGTCACACCCAGTGACTACAGTGTCCTGCTTACAGAGAAACACAAAAGTCATAAAATATCAGGATTTGCAGGCAGAAACAAGAGTAATGTAGAAGAAAGATACTCAGATAGTTCAAATAGTAGTAGGAATAACGGGTCTTATAAAAGAAGTCTACAATCATATTTAGATATGTTACCAACACACGTAACTCCATACGAATTGCAGAAGGAGTCATTACTGGGCACATTGTGGGTGCTGCGAAGAACACTTCTGGCTGACATGAAAGAGTGAAACAATGCTAATTTCATGAACTTTAATCGTACTTTGACTTAGGAATGGACCCACTTAGGAATGGGGTGTATACCCATCACGGTACTAGAAACCCAAAAGATTTGGAAAAATTTAAAAAAAGATTCTATAGCAATGAGAAGTGCACTAATTGGTTCTCTGACAGAGTAGATGATGTATGGAACAGACTACCAAATTACATTAAAGCAAGTACTAGTTTAGATATTTTTAAGAACAGCCTGGACACTTATTACAGGAACAAGTGTTTTGGTATCTTGGCAAGCTGGAAGAGCATTAGTGCCCGTGCTTGAAATATTTGCATGTATGTATGTAAGTCCAGGAATTCTCCACAGCATATCAATGTCTATTCTTAACAAACTGCGAGATGCTATCAATAGCAAACAACCTGATGTTTCAATAATAAAATGACATTTTACTAGCTTGGTATTTAGCAGGTGGTCAGCTTTGAACTATATGTCTTGCCCCCGAAACAATTAATATTATAAGACAATAATTCATAGGTTCATAGGTGTGTACTAGGATAATGACCACTGGGGCCTTTTTAAGCCTAGCCATGCATCCAAATCTCTAACAAGTTCTGACACCCTTGAAAAGTGTAAGCAGGGGCTTGGAAGATGAAACATTTACCATTTACATGCAGAAATGAACCATTTACTGGATGTCTGTGTCCATTAGAGGCATGGGTGTCAAACCAGGGATGAATTTCCAATACCCCATCCAGTTTTCCAAGGTACACTTGAATTGGGTTAGGGAAGAACTCTGCTTCATATGAATGGGATGCCTGTTCCAGTGAAGGGGGTAGTCTCCGGGATACATACATGTCTCTCCAGCAGGTCCTATTTATATCACAGGCAAGGTTTAAATCTTTAGAATAGGTAAAACTCCTGCTCTTTGTTTTGCAGATACACAGAGGTCCATCAGGCTGGAATCCAACAATGTACTGTATGCCACGCATATATCTCCCTTCAATAGCTTGTAGGAGACAGAATATAGGGCTAGGGCTTTGAGGTGGTATGCATAAGGTATATTACTTATGCCCTGTATTCTTTTAGTGAGAAACCTCTGTGGATGTTCCAGTTGCTGGATGTGACTGGTTTAGTACATAACAAAGGGGAGCACTGTATTTAGTGATCATCTCTCAGTGATAGGTCTGATGAATGCCAAATACAGTGGAACAATGACCTCCTTGGACCTAGATGCCATACCTTTGTTTATAAGTTGCACAACATAGAAAGAGTTCCACACTACTGTACCAATGTGATGGTCAAAGACTAGATTATTCTCTAAGTGTGTCCTCAAGTCCCTGACTGCTGGGTCAACTCCTAGGGGTGTGTTGTCAATATGATAGTTACCAGGGTGGATGACTTTCTGAAGGATACAAGTATGCATTTCTTGGAAAGTTTTAGTCTATGGCTCTATCACAAGTTTTATGTCTGTTTCAGTCCTTCCTGTAGGACATTAGTATCCGTGGGGGATTCTATGACTGCTCCTAATTTGCATTCATCTGCAAATTTGGTCAATCAGAAGCCCTTGAAACTGGCCTTGACTTCATAGAAGTAGATGCCAAAAAGGATGGTCCAAGGACCAATCCCAAGAGAATCAACTGGTAACTGGCCTCCATGTAGAGGTAGACTACTTAATTCTAACTTCTAGGGTCCTATCTATGAGCCAGTTGGCTATCCATTGGGTGATGCAAGGATTTATACCTGACATCTTGAGTTTGTCAACAATGCTTGAGTGCAGCATTGTGTCAAATGCCTTGGCCAATTCAAGGTAGGCAGTGTGAACTGTTTTGCCCTTGTCCATTGCTTTGATGGTCTTCTCACAGAAGTCCACAGGTTAAGTACTCATGACCTGCCCTTGACAAAACCTAACTGGGTAGGGTCCAGTGTCTGGAGGTTTCCTATATCATAACTAATAATTTTCATGATAATTCTTTCAATGGCTTTGCATATGAGACTAGTGAGATTTGTGGGTCTGTAGTTTCTAGGGTCTATAGATGGCCTGCCTTTGTGCAGAAGGATAATGGCTGGTATTCTCCATTCATGAGGCATGAAACCTATTTGGAGGCTATGGTTAAATAATGATTCCAGAGTGCCTGATAAGTCATATTTTATGCCATTTAGAAAGCATCCTGGCATACTGTCCGGGCCCATTAATGCAGTATTCTTGGCCTTAGACAGAACATTGAGGTCCTGCTCCCTAGTGGTAGTAAGGGGAGTTATATTTGATGGTATTTCTCAAGGAGAAGCTGGTGGGGAGAGAGGGGTAAAGTTTGCTTTGAATTTGTCTGCAGTAGGGTTGCTATATCTTTTGGCTTAGTACAGGTAGTTTCATTAACAATGAGATCTACACACAACTGTGGTTTGCTTTTGAGGCTGCAGACATAGCTAAAGTATGCCTTGTGATTATCCTTGGCCTGGAAGGCCAAATTTACCTCCAATTCGACATTGGTAGACTTTATTTGTCCTTTGAGTTTTTGTTTAGTTTGATGAGAGCACTTTTATCCTGCTGGGTGCTACACCTCATAATTTTTGCCATGATTTTCTTCCTTCTGTTATATAGCCTACTGATGTTGTGATTCTAACAGGGTGGCTTGTTTTTGAGTGAGTTCTGAACTTATTCCTGGTGGATACAGCTGCCTCTATGCAACTATTAACATGTTTGCATAGGTCTTCTGTAAACAGTTCTACATAGATATCAGTGTTGTCAGGGTTTAGTGGGGCTTGAAATTTTGCCAGGTTATCGCTTAATACTAAGAAATTAGCCTTAGAGTATTTCCTGAACATTCCAGGATTATCTGGGGTTTTGGGTTTTACCATATTCGTCAGGACCAGATCCAGTGTGTTTGTGCCCCTGGTTGGCGTATTGTCAGTCTGGTCCAGAGAGATTGTGTTTATAAAATCCAGGAATCTCTGTGACTGCACATTTGATGTTGTATATTATTCCCACTTAATGGTGAGGCAGTTAAAGTTGCAGATGAATATGGTATTGGGTTGGATGGTGAGTGGCCCCAGTAAGGTACAGTATGTGTCATGGGTTTCCCAAGTCATAGAGGGAGACACTGCTTGCAAGGGAGTGGTATGGGATTTTGCTTATGCAGATTTGAACATGGAAAAGTTCAAATGCATTGTCCTGTTTGACCATCCTTGAGATATATTTATTTATGATGTAAATAAAGACACCTCCACCTTTAGACCCACCTGTGTAGTAACTGGTCTAAATGTGTGGAAGGAATTATAGCCTTGCACTGCAGGGGTGCTGTCCACAGCTTTAAACCTTATCTCAGTGACAGCTTTTTCTAGGATATGGAGAGCTTGTAAGCAGTGGAGTTTCTTGTTTAGACTGCCAGCATTGAGTTGTAACACCTTTAGAATTTCTTGGTTTAGATTTGCTATGTCAGAAGTATTTTCAGTTTGGCATTGGCTAAAAAAGGCACTATGGGGGGAAGATAAAATTTTAGCTAATATTTGAAAGCCAAGAGGGGAGAGGTGCAGACCATCCCTGGCAAATCAGTGTGGTCTTCTGGCCATCTCCTTCCATGCTGACAAATATTGCACCCCCTTAGAATGACATCAGAAATTAAGCCAATTTTTAATGTCAATCATCTTCTGTTCAAATGATGCTCAATGCTAGGCTCATACCAATCTGAGACACATATTCCAAGAGCTCCATGATGGCTATTCATATAGTCATGGGCGGTACACCTCACGTCATTTACACCCTCATGGACTATGACTGAGTCAAACTGGTACTTGTGGCCCAATGACTTAAGTGTGTGTGTAATAATAAACCAAATATCTTTTTCTAGAAATATAAGATCCATAACATCAAATAGCAGTGTGACTAGAATATCACATTTTGCTTCTTCAAAGTATTGTTTGGACTGCTTTATGGTTTCAAGTACTGATAATAAAAGGCTACCGAATCTCACTTGTAAAACGAAAAAAGAGTGTTGAATAGTCAAAAACGTCCAAGTGCCTTAACGCAATTTTATTGAAATCCAAAACAAATAGCGTTTTCGCTACTCTCACTTGTAGAATATGTTTCAGAATAAGCATCAGAGCAGAGTCTCTACAGAGACTAAGTCACTGCAAAGAAACATAAAAAAAAATCATGTGATATTTTCACAGTCACAACAAACACAGAAAACAGGAAGAATTACCATCACACAAAGTCATTCCTGCATCCAATATGCCCACAGGGAAGCAAAGATGACAACTATAGGAATAGTTTTTCTCTTTTGCCAGTTTACTAGCCACCTAGGAAGACATCTAAGCTACAGCAAATGAAAAGAAACATCTTGGCTACAGTAAATGAGAGCTTTGGCCTAAGATGCCAAATTCTGTGGTACACTCATATCAGACGCAAAGCACAAAGTTCCTAAAAATTTAACACATTTCATTAAATAAATGGTAATGCAGCCATTTGCAGCCAACAGTCATGGGTTACCTTTCCTGGATGTGTCTCCTCACAATGAATTTATACTTAGTTGACTGTTATTGTACACATCACAAATATGCAATTAGATTTGACAGTGAAACTTAAAACTTACACTGTAAACAGAAAAGCAATATCATAGAATTCATCATTGCTTGTTTTATTTTTTTAAACTGGGTATTTTGATTGGTTTTGGCAATTGTTTGTATTATCAATTTTGCTAAGGGCAGATCTCAGTCGTTAAGCAAATACTTCTCTGCATTTTAAAAATGATGTCTGAATAAAATAAGCATCCTCTCTGATATAATGATATAATTTGCATTTATATATTGGTTTGCAGCATATTTGTTAACAGGAAAGTGAACTTATCAGTACAAGCCCTTTGCATTCCCAATATGGGCCACAGGCAAGTCGAGAAATTAAAATAATCCAATGAACAACTTCAGTATCATCAACCCTTTCTTTCCCATTTCCTCTACGTGGGGTCAGCTGTCACCATCTCTCTCAGTTCAGTTCCACTCTCCTACTTTCTTCAACAATCATGCCTAGCTGTATCAACCCTTTCTTTCCCATTTCTTCTACGTGGGGTCAGCTGTCACCATCTCTCTCAGTTCAGTTCCACTCTCCTACTTTCTTCAACAATCATGCCTAGCTGTTGCAGGACTTCTGTCACGCAATCCATCAATCTCTTTCCAGGACATCCTGCTTTCTTCTTCTCTCTCTTAAATCCTCTTCATTGGATTGCCTTCAGCTTTCCTGCACGTGTCTGAACCATCACAATCTGTTTTGCTTGACCTCTGCAACTGGAGTGAGGCTCCTGCTCTGATCTCATCATTCCCTCATGTGTCCCACAGTCTGTATTTTACCACATCTCAGACACTCCTTTTCCATTACTTCAAGATTCCTCCACTGCTCTGCCTTCACTGTTCAGGTTTCTGTACCATGCAAAACTACTGGTTGCACTATTGCTTTATAGACCTTACTTTTCAGCTTCTTTGACATTATTCTGTTGTGCACGACCCCTGACACCCTGTGTCATTTGACTGCAGTATCTCTGATGCTAGCTTTGACCTCCTCATCCAGGCTTTCTTTCTCCACAAACACCCCTCCCAGAAACTTGAACCTGTTAATCAGCTTCACTATTTTACCTTCTATCTTAGTTTTCAGCTTCTTCTGCTTTCTCCCATTTACTGCCATGACAACTGTCTTGTCTGCACTCATTTCCCTCCCGGGTACCTTCCAATTTGCTTTACATTCCCCTATCCTTCTCTGAAGTTCCTGTTCGGAGTCTGCTTCTAATACCACATTTTCTTCATATATCAGCTTGGTTGATCTGCTCCTCTGACTTGTTTGCTAATGTAGTCCATCAACAGCATGTGCCCTGATGCATACCACTCCCACTGGAAACCTTCTGTGAGTCTGAACACTGTTCACACTTGTTTCATTCAGTCCTTGTGTATAACCTGTGCTAATTCTACCAATGTTTCCAGGACATTGAACCATCTCAAGATTGCCCAAGTCAACTTTTATATACTTTCTCCAAGTCTAGGAATACCCAGTTGGACTCTTTCTTCGTCTTCACCTTCTTTTCCACTGTAAATGAACATTGTTGCTTTAAGTTGGAATGTGTCTTCAACTTAGTAGAACATGTTTCTTTACGAGCAGAGACAGAATCTGCTGTATTAGCAAGACCTGTTTGTTTCTATTATTTTTATCACAGAAATGATACCCCCTAGCAAATACTCTTTGCCCTTCTTGAAGTGGGAATTAATGTCCAAAGCACTGGATCTGCAACAGAAACAGAAGAAATGAAGACATGAAAAGGAAGACAGCGATCACTCCTGTTATAGAAATCTAGAATACGCAGCTACTGACAGACTCAGAAGGCTGACACACTGAGACTATTACCCAAGAATAAGGAACTGTGTTGAAGGTACTTGCTGTGAAACTTTGTTAAAGTACAAGACTATTTCTTTTGAGAAGAACATGCAAGATGGGAATGCTTTTTTAAAAAGTTGCTGTCTCTGTTGCCTTTAGTAGTCTATAAAATATGTATATATGAAAACTAAATTGCACTGTTTTCCATTCCTGCTTCTCAGTTTGCAAAAACATTTGAGTCTATTAAGTGGTCTGAAGAGCCTCTGTGCATCTGTGCACACTACCTGAACATAGAGAATTTTTTTTTTCATGAATGAACTGAAATGTTTTTCCAAAAACTGAGAAACTTGCAGAGACTCTGGTGCAGACCAACACAGTTGTGAGCAAGCATACAGTGGTTCTTCAAGAAAGGAGTCTTTAGGAGCAGATGACTGTGATTATCCCTGTAATGACCACCCCAAAGACAACCTTTACATAATTAACAATTAAACAATTAATCAACAATTAAAGAAACTTGAGTAAAGATGACAGCATCAAAGTAGTCCATGTTGCCTTTAAATGATATGACACCCAGGAAAACTAGGCTCAGGCAAAACAAAAACAGCAATTCAGCAGGTGTATCCAAGGGAACAAACTAGCATGGAAATAGTCCAAAAACTGTTTAATAGCACATAAAAAAGGATTAAGCACTTTCATAACAAGCACTTCTTCAGAATCAATGCAATAACCAAAACGCCATCCTTAAATACCGCTCCCAATGAGTCACATGATCAATTAAACCACTGTTAAAGATAAAAAACAAACTGCTATAAAACCATTACTGCCAAATGAAACAAAAACCTTTAAAAAACAAAATTCTTAACCATCATCTAAAAAACTACACTGTAAAGGTTTTTCTTAAAATATCTGAATATGCAAATTATTGTACATAACATTCAGTACCTTTTAAATAACATATGATTTCATTTTTTTAGAAATGAACACTCCCATCATTGAAGGCTCAGTCTAAAAGGGCAAAACAATTGTCTTTATAACTTAATGGTGAATCATTAAAGGAGTATAACAAATTGGAGGTGCTGACTATATGGACTATCAAAAACTAAAACAAGAAGTGCTAGCTAGAGTTGGTGTGTCTTCTGAAACACAAGCAATGACATTTCACAAGTGAATACTTAATTCAAGTAAAACAGTAAGATCACAAATAACTGATTTAAAGCATATTTAAACTTACAGTTATGGCCAGAAGGGAAGAGTAACATTAAATAACAAACACTTTGCAAGTTGATAAAATTACAAGTGCACTTCTAAGTAATTTACATAAGTGGGCTTCTCAGAGTTACCCTAAAAGTACTGATAAATTGATTATACTATCTAAAAGGTCTACTGTTTAAAGTGAGCAATCTAAACCTAAAACTAAGAATGTGCAAATGTCTGTGAACACACAAAAATTGTCAGTAACTGAAATAGTCCATTTTAGATGTCACATGCCCCCATTCTCCATACCTAGTTTAGATGTATTAGGTAGGCAGGTACACCTCAAGGTTAGAGTTTGGATGTAGATTGTGGTTGTAGGTTTGAATTTCATGTCCTCCAGTCTGTGTGCAAAGATTTTTTGGCACCTGTGTCTCTATTGGATACAGGCAGCCTATAAATGGTTCATCACCCAGGCCCCTGCTTGTAAATGATTCACCTCCTAAACCCCTGCTTACACTTCTCAAGGCTACCAGAGCTTGTCAATGATTTGGGATGTGTGGCTAGGCTTAAAAAGGCCCTTGTGGTCATTAGCCTAATAAACTCCTAGAAACCTATGAATATGACAGGGTACATTACTAAACATTGCTTATGTAGTTTTAGAAATGCTATACTTAACAAAAATGTGACTTTTAACCAACATGCTGGTGATAAAAGGTAAAAAATGTGTATATCAATAGTATTATTTTGAACCAACATACTGATAAAATTTACCAACAGAATGTGACAAAGTAACTGCAAAAAGTAAAACTGATACATTGTCTCTAAACCACCACAAATTAGCAAAATGGGTAGTATTAATGAACTAGAATGAACTGAAAGGGCTATTAGATTCTGGGAGCATGGTCATACTTATTAAGGAATCATGTGTCAGTAGACATAAAAAATGACAGCAGTAAACTGGAATATGTGCCTGTGAAGACAGAAAGGTGTATCCTGCAACAGATGTAGAAATTTAAAAGTTTGTGGGTAAAATACTACATCTTGTAGCTTTGGTACCTAATTTAACACATGATGCTGATAATTGACGAAGACTTCCCTTGGATTAAAACGCCATAAAAACTATGGGGGGCCTGAACACAGATAATTTATTTTTATTTTTTATTTAACATTTGTTAACCGGGAAAGTCCAACTTGGAATGAAGACAATTTTCAGTGGAGGCCCTGGGAGAAACGCTCCAGATGCATGTCTTTGTAACGTGGGAGGAAACCAGAACACCCGGAGGAAACCCACATGAATGCAGGGAGGACATGCAGACTCTGCACAGAAGGCACCCCAGCCAAAAATCTAACCAAAGAACCTCTTGCTGTGAGGCGACAATGCTACCGCTGCACCACTGCGCCATCCTGAGGCCCATATATCTTTCTAGTAAAAACGAGGGGGGGGGGTTGCAGCAGCCTGAAGGACTGACAAAAATACTGTCCTGATAAAGATAAAGGACAGATGTTGAAACTTCAAGGAAACTAGAATCTTGATTTATCTGGAAGGGATGGAAAAATGTGTGTTACCAGAAACTTGTTACTGCATCTTAACAAAAAACCCAGGTTTTATGTTAGTGAATGCCAAAATTAAAGGAAGAACACATATTGCACTATATGAAACCTTGCTAGAAGAAGAGTCTGCCCATCAAAATAATAAACTACTTAAGAAGAAGAGACCCATAGCAGTAAATCCATTAAGGTAAGAAAGGGAATCTCAACAGAATGTTATGCTTCCTTCTGGAATGTCAAAACAGAGGACTACTCAGAAACATGATTCTTAGCAGGAGATAAAAGTGACAACAAATAATGAATTAAAAATAAAGGAATTACTAAAATTAACAACAGAAGAAAGTCACTGTTACAAGGTGTCTTTTGTAAACAGAGGAACAGGAGAAGAAGTATATATAAATATATATATATATATAAATAAATATATATATATAAATATATATATATATATATATAGCTGTATTCTTAAGTGAAATGCTAATCTTTCTGCTTCACTGATAAAATGTTTTCTGACTTAGCTGATTTGCAGAGAAGCACTGAAAATTGTTAGAAAGCACAGTGGGAAGTCAATATTAGGGTCAGAGAAAATATAGCCAGAATAAAAACAGAATAAAATGAGGAGATTGGCCATCCTATACTCTTATTTTGAGATGAGGAAAGGATTAAGAAGAAATGTTGCACAAACTGTTAGTTCTAAAACCTTTTAGAACATTGATGATGAAAATGATACAAACCCATATTCTGGAAGGTCACTCAAGGATGGGCAAAATCAAAGCTAAAATTCTACATAGATTTTATGGGCCTGATGTGACAAAATGCATTAAGAACTTCTGTGCAGCTTGCCCAGAATGTCAAAAGATGGCACCACATCTGGGTTCAGAAGTCTGTTGGTACCTATTCCTACTCCTGAAGTCTCACTTGAGCAGTTAGCCATGGATTTTGTAGGTCCATTCATAAAGCTCAGTAATGGCTAGCAATATAGTCTTGTGATTATTGACTATGCCAAAGTTTCATGAAGCAAGTGTCCCTGTGAAAAGCCAATGCCCACTCTCAAGAGCCTGAGACACAGTCTTACTTTTTTTCAGGGTAGGGATTTCTAAAGAAAAACTCACAGGGAACCCAATTTATGTCCAGGATAATATACCAGCTTTGCCAGTCTTTTAAACTAAAAAAGTTTAGAATTTTGATGTACCATCCACAGACAGACGGGCTAGTGGAGTTCTTTAACAAAACTCTGACATTTATGCTAAAGACAGTCATAGGAAAGGATGTCAGTTTCATTGTAACAATGTATTCTAAGCATATACAGGATTTGTCCATCTGAGTTACTATATAGTAATTATCCATGAGGCTAGCTGAAAATAGCAAAGAAGACTTGGGAGGAAGATGGCAACTTTCATGAATGACCATCCCTGTCACAGATGCAACTTTCATGAAAGTCCAACTCTGTCAGAGATGCAAAGCCATCTTCAGTATTTAGCAAGGAATAAGACAAAGACTTTAACACTGACTTAACAGGGACTTTGAACTTTCTACTGATATGAACATTCTGAACATACATAAATAATCAAATCTGCATTAGTCAACAGGCAAAAAAAAAATCACAGCTAAAATATTTAATATATTATTAATATCTGAACAAAAACACTGCTGTACAAAACAGCACGCAATGCAATTAAATAGTCAATAAACTCAAAGGTTACACAAACTAGAGAAAGGAGAAAATGGGGTTAAACCATAAAACTTACCATTCCCCCTCTTCTTCAAGTCCTGTAACCTGAAAATACATCACAGCAATGCAATAAAGCATGCTCTGACAGGTCTGATGTATGAAAATGTTGACAAAATAAATGTATGTGATCTTACATTCATTAACATTTACAACATGCTAATAAAAAAACACAATCAACTGCAATATTCCCAAACATTCTCTTGGTTAGCTTTCTTAAGCAACATTTCTAGAGATGTTGTGCATTCACTATACTTTACACAAAACTACAGGCCTAGCCAGTTCACCTTCAAATTCAGGCACAAGGTATAAGTGGCCGTAATGAATTCTGTGGTGCCACTTCACTCTGTGCCTTTTCTTCCTGTAGTGTTACCTCATCTTCCAGTAACCGTGACAACTTGTCATCCATGGCAAGGTTTCTGCCCTTGGATATTAAGTGCAGCTTCCTAATAATCTGACAGTTTCTTACGCACTACCCATCATACAGTGCTGTTCTTTCTGTATGGAACACATGCATACAAAAGTTACAACTACAACTGTTTTGCTTTTTGTGACATCTTTACTATATAACATTTCTGTCATATTCAGGGATTATATGAGAAAATAATTCAGTCTGACTGCTGACACAGAAGGCTAAAGCTCTGACTTGTTGTTGAGCTGCTTCCTGTTCCAAGGGTGCAGGGTTTGAATCTTTCCACCTTTATTTGTCTAGTGTGGCCTTGAGCAAGTCCCATAATGAGACAGAGCTTTGTGGCAATTAAGAATTTGGGTTAGGCTTCTTAATGGCCTCCCGGACTGTAGGCCAAGTAACTATCTATGAGCTGTGCTCTTGCAAACAAATGAAAGCTAAACAACTTATGCATTCATCACTATCTTAGGTTTTGCTTCTAACACACCTGAATTTATCCAGGTGCTTTATCTCACAACTTGATGCATGCTATGTGGCTTGAAACACATTGGGATCACCATTTTGCTTAACCTATCCTTCCTTCCTTGGTCATCATTTGATATACATGCTTTGAATTATGTTTTTAATCCTGTGTTCCATTTCTGTTATTCAGTTTCTTTTAATGTTGGTTACTCCTGCATACTCTTAATAGGGCCCTTTTTAAGACTCTTTCTGTATTTTAACAAACACATATTGGAATTATGCAAAGCTCTATCACACCAAAACATGCTGTTTAAAAGTGAAAAAAAATCTGCTGAACACTACTTTGCATCCTGTTATAATTCTAGTGTGTTGTTTGTCCTTGATACTGCTATTTGCAATTACTGATTAAACACAAGTTATCCTTAGGGAATGCCTCATTTGCAGGTTTTCACAGCATATGCCATACAAATAATGTATTTCTTAGAAAATCTGCAACCCTTCTTGAAATTATTAATGCTCTTACTGCAGTTTTATCACACATTTCAAAATATTTTAATATCTAATTGGGGTCCTTCTGTGTGGAAACTAAAATGTGCTGCATTCACAAACAATTTCAATTTAAATGCTTCTGCAAACTTCTTTACAATGTTTAATGTTTTTTTTCCAGATGATTTAGCTGATGCTATCAAACTACACAACAATTGATACATTTTGACACACATATTTAGCAGCACTGAAACTTGTTTTTACTTTTGGAAGATATTCTGCTGAATAATGTAGTACTGTAACAAAACTATAGGCTATTTACAATTTTAAAGTCACAGCAAAAGCATTAATGTAACTCATATATTCAGCCACTGGATGGACTTTCCTTACATATTAGATATTTCTCCCACATACAAACAAGTACTATAAAAATCCAGAAATGTTGTCACTTTATACCAACATGCATGTTTATCATGCTTATTTATGCTTTTGAAACATTTGACTATCTGTTTATTTCTTCAAGCAGCTATAAATTATCTGAAAGACTTTCACACAAACTTGCCTGCACAAATATGCAAAATATTCCTTTCTGGGGAGTCAATATCGCTAAACAAAAGAAGAACCTGAAATTTACTCTGCATTTCATCTTTAAATTTGACAGGATTTGTACTTAAGTTGAAAAGTGCTCTTATAATAACTATTAAACTCTGCAAGCTTTTTATTTATTGTAGACTTGTTAAGGAACCAAATGATAAAAAAAAAAAAATCCTATCTATACCCAGTGCTTTAGGATCTTTAGGGAAAACAAGTTGTTCAAACGTTGCAATGCAGGATACAGCCATGAAAAGAAATTTCAACATTCAATATTAACAATTAAGAAACGTTCCATGAAATAGATAAATTAGACTGTAAATGGACTCAGTTTAGGAAAATTGCAACAAGGAGATAAAACCTCTTAAAGAAATGGTCCAGTAGCAAAGAGCACAGATTCACAGCGTGAAAGCAGCTTGAATGACTTGGAAAGGAAAACAGAAGAAGAAGAGGCATGTAAAGAGTTTTTGCTAATGCAAAGCAACTGTCTGCTGGAAAAGTTATATACTTACTCAAAGACTGCTTAGTATTCAGGAAGGGCATATTTCCTAACCCTGGCAATTGTACAGTCCTGCACAGCTGCTTATTGTTTTATTAATCTATCAAATGTGGTCAATTAAAGAGTTGTTGACCAAATACTCACCATTCTGCAAAGTACCTATACACATATACACACACACACACACACACACACACACAGTGTATGTAGTCTTCTTTTGGCTTTTCCCGGTTAGGGGTCGCCACAGCAGAATTCCGGTCTGCTAATGATTGGTAGTTGATTTTTACGTGCCAAGTTACCAGCCCTGACGCACAACCTTCAACTAAGGTACGCCCATTCACGCATGTCTCCATGCAGAAGACACTCTAGCTGAGAATCAAACTGGACACCGTCTTACTGTGAGGTGACAATGCTACCGTATATATAGATATATATATATATATATATATATATATATATATATATATATATATATATATATATGTATATATAATGTGTGTGTGTTTGTGTATGTATACACACATTATATATATATATGGAAACACTTTATAACCTCGAATTACTGAAATGTCAAATTTCAGTATCTCGAGACTATAAAGCCGAATGTTAAAAATAGCGAAGGGTCATAATCACAAACTCGAATATATGTCGAAATCGCAGTTATGACCTTACACTGCGTAATGTCCGGGATTGTGTTTCGATGGTGTGCGGTGCCGTGTGTGGAAGTAGGTGTTATGTCAGGTAAGTGTTTTCTAAGGGTTTTGAGTGGGAGTTAGAGTGTGTGTGA